>NC_069503.1:395693540-395851040 GCF_027579735.1 Bombina bombina | reverse complement strand
ATTAGTAATTTGTACTGAAAACAAAGGTATAGAAATCTGAACTATAAAGTGTGTGATTGAAATATTTAAGAAATTACTCATATGCTGTAACAAATTTAGAGAAACATTTAACTTTTTTTTGCATTCTGCATGGGTAGTTCTGCAAATTAAAAGGGACACTAAAGTCAAATTAAGCGTTAATGATTCATATAAAGTTTTAAGAGACTTTTTAATTTATTTATATTATCAAATTGTGCAGTCTTTATATATACAAACTTTGAGGCACCAGCTCCTACTGAGCATGTGCAGAAGTTCATATGGTATATGTATACTAGTCTGTGATTGGCTGATGGCTTTCATGATACATCGGGGCAGAAAATGAGGGGGATTGTCTGAATTTCAAATAAGCAGTAGATTTTTTTTCTGAGTAAGTGTTATTGCATTGTCTTTGTATTATGCACGTTAAAGTGAAGGTAAATCCTAGCATTTCTGAAAAGCTAGTATTTACCATTGGCACAAATAAAGGGGATATTGCAGCGCCAAGCCGGATTTTCCGCAATGCCATTGGCTAAGAGGTGGAAACATCACTTCTCTGCCAGATAGGGAAAATAGCGTTCTGACGGTGGGCTGCCTTAGCAGCTCAGTGAAGGTGATCGCTTGGAACAAATAAAGGAGCTTTCAGCATGAAGTCGTTTCAGAAACGCTAGGATTTGCCATCACTTTAATTATGCAATTCTACTGTATTTAGGGGTCCTTAAACATTGTTTTATATATATATATATACTTGGTCTGAAATTGATGTAAAAATGGAAGCAGTACAAAATACTAAAAACAGCACCTATACAGTGTGTAAAAGGGTTAAAGTATGGTATAGCCAAGGGTCATTTTGTAAGATTACATATAAACTATATACATGGCAAGCTACAGAATAAATAAGTAGTACTCCAAGAGGAAGAGTTTTCATCATGTGTACGATTGAGGTAAATCAGATCTTCACTTTGAAGAGTAAATATTTGGATGGCATACATCTTGAATAAATGTAATACATTTCTGGGAATTGTTTCACCAATTTTTGTTAAGCCAATATAAACCCAGTTTTTCAGGTGCTTGTAACTTTGGGACCAGTAAATACATTAGATTTGCATAATCAACAAATGCATGATAAAAAGACAATGCAATAGCACTTAGCTGAAATTAGTCAGAAAAAAAATCTGCTATTCAAATGAAGTTCAGACTATGACTTTTTCCAACCCCCTGTATCATGTGACAGCGATCAGCTAATCACAAATGCATAAACGTATATTCTGTGAATTCTTGCACATGCTCAGTAAGAGCTGGTAACTCAAAAAGTGTAAATATAAAAAGACTGCACATTTTGATAATGGAAGTAAATTGGAAAGTTGTTTAAAATTGCTGCTCTAGCTGTTGCCCTTAGGAAATATAGTGGGTAGCTTTTTTTTTTTTTTACTACAAACGACTGCATTTCGGAAATTGTGTGTGTATATACATATACACACAACATTATAACCTTAACAACTTAACCAACACAATGTTTGTGCACATCCAGTGGAAGACTAGTACTAAAACATTAATCATGTGTATGTATGTATGTATATATATATATATATATATATATATATATATATATATATATATATATATATAAATATTACAATAAAAAAACAAGGAAATTCAGCATAAACCATGTTTTAGTATATCCTGAAACTTCAGTATACATCTATTATCAAGTTGACGTTGTTCCCTTGGTATTCTTTGTTACTTCTGTATACATCTATTATCAAATTGACTTTGTTCCCTTGGTATTTTTTGTTACTTCAGTATACATCTATTATCAAATTGATTGTCCCCTTGGTATTCTGTTACCTCAGTATACATATATTATCAAATTGACTGTTCCCTTGATATTCTTTGTTACTTCTGTAAACATCTATTATCAAATTGACTTTGTTCCCTTGGTATTCTGTTACTTCAGTATACATTTATTATCAAATTGATTGTCCCCTTGGTATTCTGTTACCTCAGTATACATATATTATCAAATTGACTGTTCCCTTGGTATTCTTTGTTACTTCTGTATACATATATTATCAAATTGACTGTTCCCTTGGTATTCTTTGTTACTTCTGTATACATCTATTATCAAATTGAGTTTGTTCCCTTGGTATTCTTTGCTACTTCTGTATACATCTATTATGAAATTGACTGTTCCCTTGTTATTCTGTTACTTCACTATACATTTATTATCAAATTGATTGTTCCCTTGGTATTCTTCGTTTCTTCAGTATACATATATTATCAAATTGATGTTGTTCCCTTGGTATTCTATTACTTCAGTATACATCTATTATCAAATTGACTGTTCCCTTGGTACTCTTTACTTCAGTATACATCTATTATCAAATTTACGCTGTTCCCTTGGTATTCTTTGTTACTTCATTATATGTATATTATCACATCAATGTTGTTACCATGGTATTCTGTTACTTCAATATACATCTATTATCCAGTCTACTCAAACAATATACTCACTACACGTTTCTGGGACACGCCCCTTCATCTATTATCAGTTTTATGTTTGTTCCCTTGGTATTCTTTACTTCATTATACATCTTATCAAATTTACATTCCTTTGGTATTCTTTGTTACTTCAACATACATCTATTATCAAATTGATGTTCCCTTGGTATTACTTCAGTATATCTATTATCAAATTGATGTTGTTCCCTGGGTATTCTTTGT
The DNA here is from genome assembly GCF_027579735.1 of Bombina bombina. Classification (NCBI taxonomy): domain Eukaryota; kingdom Metazoa; phylum Chordata; class Amphibia; order Anura; family Bombinatoridae; genus Bombina; species Bombina bombina. Next base: position 395,848,301 of record NC_069503.1, on the reverse strand, counting down.
TACTTCAATATACATCTATTATCAAATTGACGTTGTTCACTTGGTATTCTTTGTTACTTCAGTATACATCTATTATCAAATTGATGCGCCCTTGGTATTCTTTGTTACTTCTGTATTCCTCTATTATCAAATTGATGTTGTTCACTTGGTATGTTACTTCAGTATACATCTATTATCAAGTTGACTCTTCCCTTGATATTCTTTGTTAGCAAAACTAGGTAGGTGCAGGAGCAACAATGACCCACACAGAGTTCTAGCAGGAAGCTACAAAAACGCCTTGTCCAGTGGCTAACCAGAGGTATTCAACTAGCTCCCAATACTGCATTGCTGCTCTAAAGCGAACTAAATATGATATTGCTTTGTGACCATAAATCCAAAATGTTGTCTAGTGTAAGAGATAGTATAAGTGAAATACAAACTGAGCTAAATGCTAGAAGAAATGATGTCGACTATGGTAGATTTGACACAGTTTTAAGAGATACTATAGCTGAAGCAAAAAGATTGGTTATCAATGTGAAACATAGTAAGTACATCCGTGATCAGACTGACTATGACACAGATTCAGTGTATGTTTGGAACCGTACCAAGCGAACACAAGTACGCAGACTACAGAATCAAAATAGGGGGAGACTCAATAGGAGAGGTAGAAGACAATCCCAGGTCACATTTTCTGATACTGAGGCAGAGTCAGGGAATAGCACAAGTGGAGATGAGGTGACAGCACGCAGAGGTATTCTTAAACATAACACAAGTGAGGTAACAGCTACTCAGACAGTACCATCTATGAATCCAGGATCAGATCAGACTAGAAAGAAAGGAGACACAGGGAGCAAATATATAGCCAGTAGACCAGAAAAAGTTCAAATAAGAAATGAGAATGATAGCAATAGAATGGATAAATCTGTCAGCTCAGACATTGGACAGGAACACCTTCAACAGGTTTTTTGCTTACCCCAGAGCAACCCAGACAGGGGGGGGGGGGACGGACATCAGGACAAGAGAAAGTAGGATACAGACTAAGGGAGACTAGGAACCAAACAAAATACAAATGACGTGTCATAAATCTCTCTGACACAGTACTATCTGACACCCAAGTAAGTGTACTAAGCCTTGGCCTAGGGTTTGTGCCAACCACTAATTTTAACCTTTTCCGTACAATAATTGATATAAATCGGTTAGTACGTAATATAACACTTAAAGGTTATTTTTCAGGTGACAATACCATGTTACCCGATGTGGAACAATATACCAACTGGGTTACAAACAATTTGAATACTAATCTTACATTCCCTGAATCATGTGACTTAGTTTCACTTAATAGCCTCTTGGTAGAAAGCAATAGACCTGAAGGTCTGCAGGATACCAACAGAGTGAGGGACTTGAAGCCTCCCTCAAAGTTCTATCCAGTGCATAGCAGGGGTCCTGTTGTAGAAAAATTCTACAAAAGAGTGGAGAACGATTTAAAGCTATTAGCTGACTCCACTAAAAACACCTCTGGCAACCTGAATAGAGCAGAGAGAGAGGCTCTAACCTCCTTGGCCAATAATCGTGATCTGGTCATTAAAAATGCAGACAAGGGTGGTTCGGTGGTGGTAATGAATAAGACCCAGTACATCAATGAGGCCCTACGCCAACTTAATGACACAGACTGTTATTCAGTCTTACAGGTTAATCCCACCAATCGTTTCAAGAGAGAACTTATGCACCTTTTGGATGAGGGAGTAGAAAGTGGTTTTATTGACAATGACACTCTTTCATATATATATGTTGAACATCCAGTAACCCCTGTGTTCCATCACCTCCCGAAGGTGCACAAGTCTCTCATGGACGTAAAAGGACGTCCGATAGTTAGCGGTATAGGGTCACTTTTTGAACGGCTGTCCGAATGGCTAGACATGATTCTCTATCCATTTGTCATAGCTCTTCCTAGTTTTCTGAGAGACACTAAACATCTCATAAATCTAGTAGAGGATGTTATGTGGATTGAAGGAAAGTACCTATGGGTTACCATAGATGTAACAGCCTTATACTCTTCTATCCCACATTCGAAGGGATTAGAAGCATTATCATTTTTCCTTAGAAACTGGTCTACCTTTACCAATGATTTCCAATCTTACATACTGCAAGTGGCCGAATTCTTACTTACTCATAACTTTTTTGAGTTTGAGGGGGTGTTCTACCTCCAGAGATGTGGGACAGCAATGGGGGCCAAATTTGCCCCCTCCTATGCCAACCTCTTCATGGGTTGGTGGGAGCTGTCCCACATCTATGGAGATGAGAACCCCCAATGTGATTCTATCATTTTCTATTGGCGCTTTATCGATGATCTGATCCTGATATGGTGTGGCAATCACGAGGACTTAGAGACCTTCTTAGGGAGAATCAATGCCAATGATATAGGTCTAAAGTTCACAAGTGAAATCCAAGAAATTAAAATTAACTTTTTGGACATAGTCCTATATGGTAACCCTGAGGGTTCGGTTCAAACCAGCCTGTACAGAAAGCCCATATCAGGGAATTCTCTGTTACACGCTAGGAGTTGCCACCCTAAACATGTTCCGTACGCGATAGCCAAAGGGCAACTTATGCGAGTTAAACGGAACTGCTCAGACACCAAAGAGAGTACAACACAAATGATGGAAGTGAAGCAAAGACTCTTTCAAAGAGGCTACCCTAAGAGAGTTGTTAATAGGGCACACAAAGAAGTACAAAAATTAAAACGATGTGAACTGCTCAAAGATAAATCACAGAAAGAAAGGAAATGCACACAAAAAGGGGTGACATTGGTCACCGAATATAGTGCTTGCTCAGTATGAGGAAATCTGCAACATTGTCAAACATCATTTTGGAATGTTAGTTGCGAATGACAGACTCATACAGTGTGCCAATGAAGGAATAAGATGTTCATATAGACGAAACCGGTCATTGGGTAATATACTTTCCCCCACAGTTTTGCCTAAGATCTCCTCTCAGGGTAGTGCCTGGTTAAGTTGTAAAGGCTCCTATAGGTGTGGTAGCTCTAGATGTGGAGCCTGTGAGTATCTGACAGTGTCAGAACATTTTACAATCTTACATACTGCAAGTGGCCGAATTCTTACTTACTCATAACTTTTTTGAGTTTGAGGGGGTGTTCTACCTCCAGAGATGTGGGACAGCAATGGGGGCCAAATTTGCCCCCTCCTATGCCAACCTCTTCATGGGTTGGTGGGAGCCAACCCAATTTCTTGGATTTCTACGGTGACTGGAAAGACCTATGAAATCAACTTCTGTTTAAATTGTACATCTACCTTCGTCATCTACTGCATCACATGCACAGCATGTGGAAAGCAGTATGTAGGACTCACCACTAGGGAGATCAGAACTAGGATCATTGAGCATCTCTCTACTATCAGGGTGGGAAAGGCCACCACTCCCTTGGTGCACCATTTCGCCGAAATTCATAAAAAGAATTTAAATTGTTTTTCTTGGCAACCTATAGATATGGTGCTAAGATCAAAACGAGGCGGTGATCGTGAAGTAGCACTGTCAAAAAGAGAGATGCTATGGATTTTTAAGATGGAAACTAAAATACCTGGAGGATTGAACTCTGAGTTCGACCTCATAAACTACTGGGAATGACTTTAATTTAGCTTAGTGATCTAGCTCATTATCTCCTCTGTGATAATTGATAAATACATTGACAGTGCACCTCTATCTCCACTTGTGTTAAATTAAATAATTGACCTGACTATAGTTTTTACTAACAACTTAATTCCTGTGACCTCATATTAAGTTAGACACGATGAAGTAAACATCAGTAGGTCTGCTTATTGCACACTTATCTTTAAACAGTTTCCCCACTCTCCACAATATTCTTTTAGTATTGTTGTATTTTTATCTTGATATTTATATATTTCTTATCCCTAGGTAGTCCCTATAAATAATAGACTAGGGCTGTATGACACAAGCTTATCCACTTGTGATATCACAATCATGCATATATACCCACAGGGATAGATGTGTCATCCAAATATCAAGTAGCAGTTATATGCTCATGAAGACGTAGTGGTTTAATCTCTATATATAAGTATTTTCCTAATATTCTTCTTTCTTTCTCCTTTTCCCCGCAATCTGTAGAAGGTATAAACTGAACACAATACCTTGTCAGGTCAGTCTGTCACGGTATGTACTATACTATGCATTGTATTACACTATTTACTATCACATAGTTCATTGACTCGTGATGAACATAGCATTATCCAGAATATGTTTTTATTTGTTGTATTGCCTTTAATGTGTATATATAATTTCACAAATGTGTCAGTAAGTTTGCAGATTATGCCAGTTAAACTGTTTGAATTGCTCTAATTCCTATTCCGGTTTACCCACTGTATGTAACGGGTTAAATGTACCCTGGGCGTGTGTTTTTACTCACATGTCTCCTTTTATCCAATGGTGTTGTTTCAACTGTGTATTTAAAGCACAACTGTGGCTGGCACCTGTATGCTATGATTACGGCTCCGCCGAAACGCATAAGCCTGCCAGCCAGAGGTACCCCTCCTCTATTTGTTGAATAATGACTTTGTCCGATTTTAAAATAACCAATAAAGGTTATGTTTTAAATATACCGTACTAGCGCTATTGTTCTCTTTGTTTGGTGGATTCCTTTGCCTTTGAGCGCTAGTATTCCTGCCTAAGTGCTGTCCTGCATATCCCCAGAGTGGGTTGAGAAGATTTCGGAGCTGGGATAAGTGCCGCTATTGCACGGAACCTTGGTGTTGCTGCTGAGGAGGTGCGGCTCCGATTGGTGAATACCCAGTATGACGCTAACCACAATTGCCACTTGAAGGAACCGGTTGGAGGATTGTCCTGTGGAAACTTGACACGCCCCCTGGTGGGTGTGTACTCACGGCGCCTATGGAAAAGATCCGGTGAGATAAACAACAGCGGCTTCTTTGAACAAGTGTAGCTGACACAGAGTGCCGACGGAATAGAGTTGACAGACGGCTTCCCATGGAGGATATCCTCTGGGCTCCCAAATAAGAGGTGAGACTGTATCGTCAGCACACTTTACTGTTTACACTTGCTAGTAACGGATGATCATTAAGGGACTGTATTTACCATCAACCACTCTGGGTATGCTATAGGTATTATCCAGTAGTATTTTTGATACGGGATTGTTCTCAGCACTACTGTATAGGTGTTTGGCTTCCTCACACTCTCCTTTTGGTTTTCTTTGCCAGGGTAAAACACCATTCTGTGCATCAGTGTAAAACACCACATTATAGGATTTTGTTTTGCATGCCAACGCCCATTTGATATATTTGGAGGAAAAGGTTCTTTTACAATGTACACTCTGGCACTAAGGTATTTGTTTTTATATACACACACACAAATTCAAAAAAGTACAGTGGGCTTTCGTGTAGAATTTGCATGGGTACATTACAAAACACAATTGTGTTAACTGCTAAAAAGGTCAAGGAGGGTAAAAAAAAAACTGTTCCACTACCTCATTTTATCTAAAACAAGAAAACAGAATATTTTGGCCCCTCAAAAGGTTGTTTATGAAATAGCTAAACTTGTCACACAGGCATCAAGGGCTCTGGGAACCTACAAATGTTACCTTTCCTCATGGAACATATGTTCTCAGTGTATAGATCATTTGTTATGATCCAAATGCGGACGATCATGGCATTCAGCTCTTCTAAAAACCGCATTTCTTCTTGTGAAAGTGAAACACTCTAAGATCTGCATTTGTACAGATCCAAGTGTTTTGCTTTCACAATAAAAACGGCTCCTAAAACAGCTGAATGCAACGAGCGCCAGCAACTTCTGCATTCGGCTCATAACGATTAATCAAAATGCCCATAAATAATGGAAAGGAACTTGGATTCCATTTCAGAGGATATAATCACGTTATATTCTTACCTGTTGGGAGCCAGATCTCTCACTTTAGATTTAACAGTTCTCTCAGTTTATCATGAGATAAATTACCCAGCATGTAACCATCCTTTAGTTTGCAAAGTTTTAAAAGCAAACAGATTGAAAGATCCTGTTCCCAAACACTTTTCTTCAGGGACAGATACATTAGGAGGTCAAGATTTGAACATGGAAAGAGATATATATATATATATATATATAAACTTGCTACACTACTCTGCCTTATTTATTTTCTTAGGGTCTGACACATCTACGCCCTCAATTCAAATTCTAAATATTTTTCTCCTGAAGGAGTTTCTCTAGAACAAAACAACTCTCCATCTTCTATCACCATCATGCAGAATCTGGTCTGTGCATAGTTTAATATCAAAGAATGATGCTAGATAAATTTATCTTAAGAGCTTGAGGGAGGGGCAAGCTGTAAAAATGAAAGCGAAAAATTCTCATGATTCAGATAGAGAATACAGTTTTAAAAAAACTTTCCAATTTACTACTTTTACCAATTCTGCTCCATTCTCTTTGTACCCTTTATTGAATTAGCAGCAATGCAGTACTGGGAGCTAGCTTAACTTATGTAAGTCAGTCACAAGATGCATATATGTGCTGCCACCAATCAGCAGCTAGCTCCCAGCTCAAGAGCATATCTAGATATCCTTAACAAAGGATCTCAAAAGAACAAAGCAAATTAAATAGGAAAGATGCTTAAAGGAACAGTCTAAACCAAAATTGTTATGGTTTAAAAAAAAAATAGATAGATAACTCCTTTACTACCCATTCCCGAGCTTTGCACAACCAACATTGTTATATTAATATGCTTTATAACATTTAAACCACTGTCTGCCTGTTTCTAACACTACAGACAGTCTTGTCACATGCTTTTTTTTAATTCGCTTTTCACAAGACACTGCTAATCCATGTGTGCCATATAGATAACATTGTGCTCACACCCATGGAGTTGTGGACGACACTGCACTAATAGGCTAAAATGCAAGTCAATAGTCATGTGATCAGGGGGCTGTCAGAAGATGCTTATATATTCATATACTTTTAACATCTTTTATTACCTTGTATCTAAGCAAGTTGGCTGTGCAAGACTGGGGAATGGGTAATAAAGGTATTAACGCCAAAATGGTTAGTTTAAAAAGTTAGTCCCTTTAATTTGTATGCCCTATCTGAATCCTGAAATAATTTTTGGTTTCATGTCCCTTTAAAGGGACACTGAACCCAATTTTTTTCTTTTGTAATTCAGAAAGAGCATGCAATTTTAAGCAACTTTCTAATTTACTCCTATTATCAATTTCTTCGTTCTCTTGCTATCATTTGAAAAAGGCATCTAAGCTTTTTTTGTTTCAGTACTCTGGACAGCACTTTATTGGTGGATGAATTTATCCACCAATTAGCAAGGACAACCCAGGTTGTTCACCAAAAATGGGCCGGCATCTAAACTTACATTTCAAATAAACATACCAAGAGAATGAAGAAAATTTGATAATAGGAGTAAATTAGGAAGTTGCTTAAAATTTCATGCTTAATCTGAATCACAAAAGAATTTTTGGGTACAGTGTCCCTTTAATGTTTAAATATTAAAGTTAAGGTAATTATTTTTCTCCTTCCACAGCAGAAAGATGTGAATGATTAATCTATTAAACTGCAGACAACTAGTATGACTTGAGTTGAAATGTTTTTCTAATGATATACAACTAAAATCGGTAATTTTCTGATAACTATAAAACTAATCTTAAGTTATTTTAAAAATAAAAACATATATATCATTGTATATAAATACAACCAGCAACAGTCTAGGTGCCCCATGTATTAAATGGAGTGCAGACAGCTCCTCAAACTTGAGAAGCTGTCCGTATCCATCATTACACACTCCGCTGTAACGCCCACCCCTTCACGGTCAATCACCAAAAGCGAGCGCAGATTTCTCTTCACCTCAGCGGTGATAAACAGTAAGAAAGCAGTCTAAAAATCGCTGCTTCTTACATTGCAGGAAGCAGTCTTGTGTGATCCTTATGCTGCTTCGTAAATGGAGCCCTATGTACAAAATCACAATTTAGTCTTAATGAATAGTGATTTTAATTGCAATTCTAATTGGTTTGATTTAAATCAAATTCAGCCTGCATAAATGTAACATGAAGCACTTATCATTAGTTTCCCCTTTAACGCAAAGGTACATTTCAGCCAAAATTGGAATCCACCTCGATACATTTCAGTTTTGAATAGAAGCATTTTTGGAATACACGCATTAGCAAAAATGCTTCTAATAAAAGCTATAGCTGTTTCAAATGTGTATTTAAGTATGCAACGTCCACCAGCATTTTAAACAGCACTTGCACCATCTGGTAATGACTCAATTTGTTAATTGCCGACATGAGACAGGCTCCACTTGCGCTCTGAGCAGCTGCATTTAAAACGCCAGTGAACTGAATATCTAGCTATACTTCACATGCAGAGAAAAATGCCAACATAAAAATATAAATAAAAAATATTGCAAATATGTTTCTATTCAAATATGTAATTCATCTATGTGCATTTTCCTCTTGTTCACATAAGGGAATTTTTTTTTGATGCAGTCTTAACACAACTTTTTTTAGTATAAAAAAAACCACCACAAAAAAAAACACAAAAAAACGCTCACTATAGTCTTTGCAGACTTTTAATGTGAAATATACAAGTACAATCAGATTTAGCGATAACGGTGGAGCTGAAGAGTATTGCGCCTTCTCCAGCAAGCACGACGAGAACCACCGATTGTGAGATGGAACTTGTGGCCTTTGCCCAGACCACGGCTCTTCTTGCCAGCAGATGTCAGCCCACGCATCTCCCTGTGCTTGTGCACTGGTTTTGTGATCCATTGGGTGTCTGGGTTGCGTCTAATGGCCTTATGGAAAGTATCAATTAGAATGACCTCAAAGAACTTGTATGTTGAATCTTCACCAACCCAGTAAGAGGCAAGAACTCTCAACCCACCGCAGTGACGGCCAGCACGCTCCTAGAAGAAATGGTAAAGGCAAATCATGTAAGGCTATATATTACAAGATATAATAAAAAAAAATACAAACAGAAAAAAAAGCTTAATACTCGCATAAAACATGCGAGTAAACTTGTGCTGTAAATACCAGTGTACAGAAATTAAACTCTAGCTCAGTGATTAACCTTTTTTGCTGTGGCACACTTTTTTACATTAAAAAAAACCTGTGGCACACCACCATCCCAAAATTAAAAAAAAAAAAAAAAAAAAAAAACACACATTGTTGCCTAATACAGCATGTATATATACACATACACACAAACACACACATACTGTATGTATTGTGCTGTTATGCCATGCCTCCTACAAACTACCCCTGCAATGGGAGTAAAAAACAAGCAAAGTTTAAAAAATATGTCACACTGTTGTCAGTCTGCCGTGGCACACTGGTTGAAAAAACACTGCTCTAGCTTATACTGGAGCTCATAAAGTTCAGACAATTTGTAGACAGAGCAGGAATAAGCTGAATTACCACAAACTTCTAAGACCAGATAATTCCCTGCTATTCTAGTGTGCAATGCCAGTGTAACAGTCATTAGCTCACCACTATCTACATGAAGTGAGGGCAGACATCCTTTTTGTATTCCTAGAATAGCTACAAGGTGAAATGTGTTTAACCCTTTGGTTAACAGCCTTTACACTAGTTTGTGTGAAACTAATGTAGATCAGTGTAGAAGCACATTTACCTTTGGCCTCTGAAAACAGCAATGTTGAACAGGTAATGCTTAAAGGACTAGTAAACATCTTGATATTTAAATAAAAATATTTAGTTATTCATAATGAAACTTAGCAATATATTCATTATTTTGCTCACTTTTCATGTCATTTAGCTCTGAAAATAAGGCAATTTCTAACTCATACCTTAAAAAGTACCAATGATTTCAAGGTTATAAACCTGCTATCCCTAATTGACTAACTTAACTGCAAAACAGTTATTCTACCAACTACACTAGTTACTAGCTTTGTTGTCTGCGGACTAAGCCCAGATTGGCTCCTCTAAAGCAAATGGTTGGTGGAGTTTGGCTATTGAAAAATAATTGCAGTAATAAAGGATGTTAATTTGTTTTAGAAACATTAAGACTTGGCTGATATGTTATTCTATAGCAACAACAGAAATGTCTTGTTATTACAGAGCATGTCCCTTAAAGGGACACTTAAGTCAAATTAAAATTTTCATGATTCAGATACAGCATGTAATTTTAAACAACTTTCCAATTTACTTCCCAAAAAATAAATAAAAAAATGATAATCTACTACTCATTTGTATTGTCATCTTGCATTTGTGTTTACTGGTCCTTTAAAGCATGTTAAGTGTTGTACCCCTGAAATACTCTGCATTTTGGTTTGAGGGGTGTTATCCAGTTAAAAAAAAATCAAAAATGAATGGCTTTATGCTATGCACACAAATCAGAGCCGCTTTAAAAGCAGTATGAATTTCTCATTCAATTACTTCTATACTCGTTAAAGGGACATTCATTGTACACTAGATTTGTATTTGCCTAAATGTTGTGTAGATCATCGATTTTTATACAGGCAGCCCCCAGGTTATGAACAAGATAAGTTCTGTAGGTTTGTTATTAAGTTGAATTTGTATGAAGGTCGGAACAAGCACTTTTTTTTAGGTGAAACTCTAGCCAAACAGTTTAGTTTTGGATAGCATAGGGAAGAGTTTGTTTTGCCATCTGTGCCCCTGTTCAGAAAGTTTCACATCACTTTATGTCCTTGTGACAATTTGATTTTGAGTATTTGGGGTTATCCTGGATAGAAGGATTGGCGATAAAGCTCTGTTTTCTCCGTTTGTAAGTATGAGTTGTAATTAAGTCGGATGTCTGTAACCCGGGGGCTGCCTATATCCCAACTGGGAGTGTTTTTGTAATATATAGTTTTGTTTATAACTTTTCATATGCAGGAGAGGGGGGGGGGTGTCTACTCTTCGTGCTTTCCTAGCCCCTTTAACTGGGTGCCCCAGACTAACCTCATCAACACTGCTTAACTGGGAGCATCTACGTTTTTATACTAGATTTTGAGATCAGTTTCTGTGCATAATCTTCATAGTAGTGTATTACATACAGCTATATGAAAAATTGGTGTATACTGCACCTTAAAAAAAAGTTAATATTTTGCTTCAATACATTTAAAGTCAACATCACTAGCTATAGAAAAAGTACTGTCAGAATTTGAAAGTCTAGAAAAAGTATACAAAAATGTAGATGCCAATAACACCTCTACAACATTTTGCAAAAGACACAGTATTAGTGTTCAACGTGGTGATATGAAAGTACACTGGTATGTCCCCAAGTATATTTCAAGAAATAATGAATTTTTTCTGTAGAGAATGCAGCATTCAAATTTTCGCAAATCTCCATCAGATACCTGTAGTATAAACCTAGGCTCCATAATGACAGCACCCATGATTCGAGAGGTGCATGGTATTTTAGTGTCCCTTTAAAAAGGAGATAAAATCCAAATGTTTTCTCTTTCAGGATTCAGATAGAACACATTTTAAACATCTTCCCAATCTACTTCAATTAATTTTGCTTCATTCTCTTGGCATCTTTTTCGAAAACAAGGGCAGCAACACTACTGGGAGCTAGCTGAACACACTGCATGAGCCAATGGCAAGAGGCATATGTAGAGCCACCAATAAGCTGTTAGCCGTGCATATATTCCTGAGCCTACCTAGGTATGCTTTTCAACAAATATACAGAAAGAGCAAAGCAAGCTAGATAACATGTAGATAGTAAAGTTGTTTAAAATGTCATGCTCTGAATCATGACAAGTTTAAATTTTAAAATCTGAATTTACTATTCCTTTAATAAGATTTCCAGCTATAAATAAAAACCATTTTGTAACTAAGTTTTCCCAAATCAATACTATGAATTGGGTGCATAGTATAAAAAAAAAAAGCTTTAAAATTCAATTTAAGCAGCCACACAAAAAAAAATAGTTATCTAGCTCTCTCTCCCCCTTCACTCCTAGAGGATATGCTTATAGCTGTTTAGCAAGTTAAAAAGGGACAGTCTAGTCAAAATTAAACTTTCATGATTCAGACAGGGCATGCAATTGTTAACTTTCAAATTTACATTTATCATCAAACTTGCTTTGTTCCCTTAGTGGTATTTTTGAAAAGCTAAACCTAGGTAGGCTCAAACCGATTTCAAAACCGTTGAAAACCGCCTCCTAGATCAGAGCATTTTGAAAAATGTTCAGTTAGACAGTACTAGTTATTGTGAATCATAGATAACATTGTGCTCACTCCCGTAGAGTTATTTAGGAGTCCACACTGATTGCTAAACTGCATGTGTCAAAAGCACTGAGATAATGGGCAGTCTGCAGAGGCTTAGATACAAGGTAATCAGAGGTAAAAAGTATATAAATATAAACATGTTGGCAAAACTGGGCAATGGGTAATAAAGGGATTATCTATCTTTTTAAACAATACAAATTCTGGTATAGACTGCCCCTTTAAAGCGTGTATGTATTCTTTATTTATAAAGCGCCGACAGATTCCGCAGCGCTGTCCATGGGTACAAGGATAACAGTACAGTGGAAAAAATACGATAAGACAATTTTACAGACAAATACAGGGGGAATTGAGGGCCCTATTCCCATGGGAACGTACATTACAATCTAGACGGGTAGGAGGATTGGAAACAGGAGGTGGGCCTTGTATCCTTCAAGATGAACAAAAAGGGACAGTCTACACCGGAATTTATTTAAAAAAAAAAAAAAAAAAAAAAAAAAAAAAAAGCTAGATAATCCCTTAGTTACCCATTCCCTAGTTTTGCACAAACACCACAAATACCTGTTTTACCTCTGATTGCGTTGTATCCAAGCCTCTGCAGACTGCCCCTTTATTTCAGTTCTTTAAACAGACTTGCATTTTAGCCTTTAAGAGCTGGCTCACCTAAACTCCACGTCTGTGAGCATAGTGTTATTTATATGACACATGAACTAAGACCCTCTAGTGGTGAAAAAATGTCAAAATGCCATGAGAGAAGAGGCGGCCTTTAAGGGCTTAGAAATTAGCATATGAACCTCCTAGGTTTAGCTTTCAACTAATACCAAAATAAAGCAACATTGGTGATAAAAGTAAATTAGAAAATTGTTTAAAATTACATTAGCTGAATCATGAAAGTTTATTTTGGACTAGACTGTCCCTTTAAGTACAGGAACAGCCATTTGTAAAAATACATACTGAGCTCTCCGGAGCATGGACCTCTTCCTCCTGTACTAGATTTGTTTAGTTTTGTTATGTTTTGTATTTTATCACAAATCTTTGTCGTATGTCCCCTATCACTGGACCAATCGCTATGGAATTTTTACGCATTATGAAGTGTGCGGAACGCACTGAACATAAAGGAACTTTCAGCGTGAATTTTTTTTATTTTATACTTCATGCTTGAAAGTCCCCTTTATTTGTAGCACTGGTAAATCCTAGCATTTCAAAAACGCTAGGATTGAACATTACTATTACCTATTTGGGAAATCTGAATGGTCGGTCTTGTGGTATAATTTACTATATAGGTACATTTACCATTACTGAGACATATTCAGCTTTTCTGAAGTTGTAGATTTAAAAAAAAAACATTGAGCTGGAGGGGGCTTTGACAAAAAAAAAAAAATTCTCTTCAAGACAAAGTTAGTTGCAAATGCAATGCACTCCATAAAAATCAGAAAACCTAGATCATTCTGTGAATATAGAAAGTATTCTTGATTGGCAGTGTAAGGCTGCAAAAGAATTAAAGCTCTCATGTCTGGCCAAGATTTACATTCAAGAGCTATAGGCGCCAGTCCAGATTTTAGAGACTGACTATTGTAAAATTCATGGTATTGTTTAAAAAGGGCTATTAGTGCTGGGTCCCAAGCGGAAAAAACCCCACACGTGTTAAGAGCATCCTTTTTTACTCTGTATATAACCATTGCAAACGGGTTAAGCAAATGGTGCAAGTTATCTACTGAGCAGCAATGCACTACAAAATTAAACTCACGATTCAGATAGAGCATGCATTTTTTTAAACTTTACTTCAATAAAAATGTGCAGTCTTTATATTTACACTTTAAATCACCAGCTACTGAGTATATGCATGTATGATTGGCTGATGGCCGTCACATGATACAGGAGTGGAAATAGACAAACGAAATTTGTAAAAAAAAAAATTAATCTACAAATTTGTTGATTATGCAACTACACTATTTACTGGTCTTTTAAGGGGTGTGTGGCGCCACCAGCTAGCTCCCAGTGACATATTTCAGCACGACCCTTTAAACTTCAGAGTAGACAGTATGGCCATTCACAATCTGCACAACCCACCTAGTTGCACAACTCTACTTTGGACGAGTCAGTGATGTGCACTAGAGGCATGAGACAGCTGAACCAAGGAGGTAGTACACCGCAAGTGGTTAAAATCAACAGATATGTAGGCATATTCCAGTCAAGGACTCAAGTTACTTAAAATAAGCAATGCATTTAAAAATGGACAGTATACACCAAAATTAAGTACTTGTAAAATCAAGCATCACATGATAAACTGAAATACACATTACAAGAAAAAAAACTTGTGGATTTAGTGCTATGTGTACATAGTATTCACTTCTAGTAGAGCTAGGGTTTTTCCCCACACTCTCTAACTAGATGCTTACAGCCAGGGAGCCACTGGCCGACATGGCTGTCAGCAATGTAATCTGAACAGCCGAGCTGTGAGATGATCAATTCCTAAAATCATAAGCAGCACAGACACAACTGTGGCATCTAAGAATCAGACAGCCCTTTCTACCTCTTATTTTCCTGTGCACCTGGTTACCCCAACACAAATGTAACAAGTTTCTTCTATCACACGGTACTGAAAATATAACTTCACTCTGATTCTGGCTTTGATCTTTCAAACAGCAGACAGTGAAGTTACATTTTCAGCTCTGTGTCATGGTAACCAGGTACACAGGGAAGTAAGTAAACAGATCGTAGGTATAACCAGACAGAGCTGTCTAATTTTAGCTACCAATGCTGTCTGTGCTGCTCTTATGAGTTTGTGAATTAAAAATTCACAGCTTAGCTGTTCAGATTACATAGATCTCAGACAGCCATTGTCGGCCAATGATTTCCTGGCTGTAGGCAGCTAGTTAGGGACTGTGGGAAAACCCCTAGCTCTGATAGAAGGGAATATTATGTATACATAACACTAAAAACAAAAACGTTTCTTAGATCTAGCTGCAAAATATGTAATTATTGTATATTACAAGGCTTATGTAATGCTTGATTTTACTAGTACACTATTGTTTGGATGTATACTGTCCCTTTAATAATGAAGTTTAGGGCACCACGTGTGAGCACAGGTAAGTCAGTGGCTCAGGCTCTTGCAGGTAATACCTAGAAATATCCATATTTCAATATTTGTAGTTATATAGCTATAATATCTATACATGATTGTAGCAGGTGGAGGCATAGAACATTTTTCAATATTGAAATGTTTTTTCCATCATTACAGCTGACTTAAACCAAAGAGGGAGAATTAAACTTTAAACAGGAAAATTTACAATTACATTTTAAATCAATGTTAACTCAATCCATGAAAACAAATTAGCTTTTCCTTGGCAGTAGCCTATGAGTAGTTTAGCAGGACCACTCACCTCAGCAGTAGACTGCAGACTACGGGCAAACTTGAGCTGGTTAATACCATGATGCACAGGCTTTCCGTAAGTTGCACCCTTGGGTACTGGACGTTTGCGACCTCCACGGCGAACCCGGATACGGTAAATAACATATCCTGTTAAAAAGAATAAATGCAAACTGTAAATCTTAGAGAGTACTGCATTGCCAGTTTAATAGTTGAATAAGCCAAAGTTTGTTTACCTAAACTCTAAAATAACACTATTTAAAAAAAAAAAAAGTTACACAAGCAGGATTAATCAGTTTCAAAGTCCTAAGTTACATATGAAATAGTTTATTATGTATTACAACTTAAATGGCACAAGATCGGTTTGTTGATTAGATCACAGCCTACTAAGAATGATTGCCATCTTAATATTTTGCACTAATGCTTCACTTAGAATTAAAAAACACTTTTAAAAAAATTACCTTGCTTAGCTTTGTAACCCAGTCTGCGAGCCTTGTCTGGTCGTGTAGGACGTGGAGCACGGTGGAGAGAAGACAGTTGGCGGTACTGCCAGCATCGAACACGCAAGAGGAACCTCATCACATCTGACTGCTTCTTCCTCCATAGCTCTTGCATGTACTTGTACGCACCCATGGTGACTTACTACAAAGAATATTAACACATTTATATAAAATAGGACTACATCCCTTTAGAAACTTAAAATTATCATTACTATGCAAACCACTAATTGCATAAACCTTATACACTAAGAGTTTGCTAATCCCAAACACTGCCTGCCATTATTAAATTGGAATATAACAGCATAATAAAAAACAAGGCGGTAATAACCCACTCAAATGGTAACATTGGATATGACATGGCCATCTCAAAGAAGTAAAATAAACATACGTCAAGCAGAACATATAGGAGCATAACTGTCACGTTAACAGAAATGTAGCCGAAATAGCAACTTCCAAATTGTAGCAACGTGAATTCACTTTTCCTAAAACGTTCACCAATTCACGTGTTTAATGTTAAAACATACAAGGAATTGAGAACTCATAAAACAGTAATGCATTCCCAATGTGTGGGCTGGACAGCTATATAAGGCCTAGTAACGCTCAAATACCAGGTGCAGCATTCTCAGCAAATAACACCAGGACAATATAATTCTAACAAGAACACAAAAATTCAGATTCATCAGGAAAGGGAATAGAATCACGTGCTCTTGTTAGGAGTCACTTTAGCACTCTGTGGCCCGCCACTAGCTACTGGGAGCGGTTGTCACTTCGTGGGACAAACTACACGTAATACTCTAATAATGTTTCCTAGAGAACCCGTGAAGTGAAGGTCAACATGTTTCAGAAACGTATTAACAAAGCTTCGTGCACGGATGGATTATATCTAAACAGGATTGGGAAAGGATTGAAAATGAAGAATGAAACGGCACTTCCATTACCTAATGCGTCGGCAGCCGGAAAGGAAAGACAGAGCTACCCAGCATTCCTTATGTCGACGTCAGGAGCACTACGACTTCCGGGGCCCAAAAAAGTTAAAGGCTGCTGGGAAATGTAGTTTAAAATGCGAACTAAATTTGGGGTTGTTTTTGGTCAATCGCTGCAATAGAAGACATGAAGGATCATTATCATTTAGATTGTACTGTATATTCAAACTGATACATTAATAAAAATTATGACTTTTCTAAGTGGCCAGGAAATTCTTTTTTTCATATTATTCCTAATACAATATACTACAAATTTGTATCGGTACATGAATGCCCAAAAAATAGCGAGTGAGTTATTTTTTTATTACACATTTTATATAAAAAACGCATGTTCCTAAAAAAATAAAAAAATAAAAATATATATATAGATAGTCCAGATTCGCACTTGAAACACTTTAAATTCGTGACTACATAGGTCACCATAAAACTAATGAAAGAAAAATGAAAAGAGTTAGGGCACAGATTATTTCTAAGTGCAATAGCAGGTTCTGCGAGTGAGGTTACAGTTAAAGGGACTGTCTACTTGAACATTCTTAGATAAACCCTATATGACCCATTCCACAGTTTTGCATAGCCATCATTATCATCATTAGAACAATTTACACCTCTGTGATTACCTTGTATCTAAGCCTTTGCCCCTTATCTCGGTTCATTCGACAGACTTGCATTTTAGCCAATCAGTGCTGACTCATAAATAACTCCACATGAGTGAGCACAATGTTATGTATGTCACATATGAACTAGCGTCTAGCGCTGTCTGTCAAAAACTGTCAAAATGCACTGAGATAAGAGGCGACCTTCAACGCCTTAGAAATCTGTTTGAGCCTACCTAGGTTTAGCTTTCAACAAATAATACCAAGAGTACAAAGCAAATTTGATGATAAAAGTAAGCTGGAAAGTTGTTTAAAATTGCATGCCCTATCTGAATCATGAAAGTTTTATTTTGACTTGACTGTCCCTTTAAATGAGACTTTATGCTTTACATCATAATAATTCTGTTTTTTTTCCCCTTCCACAAATCCTTGACAGATTATAGCTGTCATTTATAAAAGGAAAAGGGGGGGGGAGTGACTTTCAGCAACATCCTGAAACATGTCACATAAATCTTTGCCACAGGTACTCCCTAAATAAAGTGATACATTTTAATAAATGGGAGTAACATTATAGTTGCATTGTATAGAACAGTGTTTTTCAAAGTGTGAGGCGGGCCTTCGCAGGGAGGCGCTAGAGCATATAAGGAGATTCGCGGGAGCAGCGTCACTTTGCACTATCCTATGGAAACAACAGCAGCAAAACATATAGGGCTAGATTACAAGTGGCGCGCAAACGATTGCACTAGGGTTTTTACGACCGTTTGCATGCCGTTTAAATTGCGCTGTTATTTAAAGTTGAGCAAAATCATGATTTCACTAGCTCAATCTTGATTTACGCTAGAATCCTTACCGCTATTTCAGAGCTGTGGTTAACCGTTTGGAAAAATTAAAAAGTTGCACAAAAAACTTCAGAAATACATTACTGACAGCTAGATTACAAGTTTTGCGTAATGGCTGTTCGCAAATAGCGCATGCGTTATTTTAATTGCACACTCTTCATAACGTAGGTATTACAAGTCTGAAAAGAACCTCATTATGCATCAGGTTAACACGAGTAACGCATTTATTTCCCTAGCGTAATCACTGATGCGTAATGGATACTCCCATAGAGATCAATGCAAACTGATGAATAAACTGATTTTTCATCTAACATTCGATATTGCGAGAACTACACACTGCTCTGTCATATTACACATACAACACAATGGACACTAAAAAGAATCAGCTCAAATGTACAAACAACAATCGCTCACACAACATAGCACATCCGCATTCAACATTCTCAATCGTTTACAACAAATACTACATAACATTTACACTAAACGAGGATTCAGAAAATACGTTGGAATCTGCATCACGGAACAAAAGAACAAGAACTAAGAATTGCACACTGATACACAAACAAAACATTTGCATTGGCGATTAGGAAACATTAAAAATAAACATTTACAACAGTTAACAAATATGATCAAAAAAATTAGCATTTCGATTTTGAGATACTAAATTAGGAGAATGTTATGCAAAACGATCACTATGACATCATCACATTATACACATTCCAGAAAAACATTTGTGCATTTAGAAACTCTATATGAGCTTGCGCAAATTAAAACAACTACTCCACATTGCACACATACAAATCATCACTAAAGTACACCTGGACCTCGTTTACTTTGCAAACCGGTACATCATTAACCATTTACATAGGGTATATAAGCATGCTCTAAACATAGCTTCCTTGACTGTATTGCTTTTTTGAAATAGGTGCAGGTCTAGGCGTTGGAGGTTTCAGAGAGTTAGTTAGTTAGTGAGTGAGAGAGAGGGGTAGTGAGAGAGAGAAAGCTTTAGTGAGAGAGAGAGTTTGTGTACAAATTTGTCTGGGTGAGTGTGTGAGTGCTACTTTTTTTTTTACATTACTTACATATAGTTAAACACATTTAAACGCAAACACATTCAATACATACATACACACACATAGCAGTAACACTACATACACATACTCCATAAACCATTCCCTTTAATCCTATATCCATCCCATAGTAAGATTTTGTTTTATTTACACCAACTTGTTTACATACCCTCATTTACTCCTTTTTTTATACGGTTGTCTGTTTATTACTACCCCTTACCCAATTTTTTTAAATCCCATTCACAGTTTGAGCACTTTTTACTTTTATTATTTTGACCCCCTTTCATTTATGCACTTTCACCTTTTGAAAGGGTATGGCAGGAAGGAGGACTAGGGGAGAGCCGAGGCAGGAGATCAGTGAGGAGATGTTGGAGCTTATTAGGCAGCTGGTTAGGGAGGAGGTTAGGGAGCTTAGAGAGGAGATGAGGCAGGAGAGTGAGACAGGGAGTGGGAGAGGAAGGGGGAGAGGTCAGGGCGGGCCCAGCCACATTGTTGAAGATGAACAAGTGGCTGGGACCAGTGGTGTAGGTCAGGAGCGCAGACAGGGCGCAATACAGTCCAGAGAACAGAGGCTCACATCACAGGGGAAGCCCAGGCAGAGGGAGGAGAGGTATAGCAGGGAGGAGGAGGCCCTTATAGCGGCCTATATGGAGAGGGCTTCGAGGCTGCAGGCACCGAAGGCCACCCATTCAGTCAAGAAACAGTTGTGGCTGGAGATCAGGGATGCCGTCAATGCAGTGGGGGAGTTCAGGAGGGATGTAAAATCGATACAGCACCGTTACCGGGACTGCAAAAGTGAACTCAAGAAGAAAATTTCAAGGGAGAGGGAATACAATGCAGGGACCGGTGGCGGCCCTGAGAAGACAATTGTCTACAGCCACTGGGAGGAAATGCTGCGTCTCAACATCTCAGAGGTGGCCCTAGTTGGGATCGAAGGAGAAATCTATACTGGGAACCTGCACTTCTCATCTGCTGGTAAGCTTATTTACTAATCTCTTTATATCCACATTATAACCCATTCACACGCAAAATAAATTGGGGATATGACTAACGCAATTACGCTTTTTTAAACATTATGTAAACTCATTCAGAATCACCTTGAGAGAGTTGGTTTTGAAGAAAAGCCATCACATTAGTATCTAGTCTACAGATTAGGTGTGGATTTAAAACAGATTTAAGACGCATGCAAAAATACATTCATATTGATCATCTAGATATCCAAAAGATGGGTTTGCAAATACGTAAATCTTAGATTGCTTTTGGTTACAATTGAATAACGAAGGCAGCCTCATTAATACACTTTCAAATATAACATTTACATCTTTATTTGGAACTGTGATAATATCTCTAATTTTTCAAATATACAGAATCTGAGGCCGGGGAGGAGGAAACAAAGCATGAACATGCTCCTCCTTCACCCAGGCATGAGTGGTGCAGAAGATGACAGGCCACCTCGGGGAGAACTGGAGGAGAACCCTGCAGAAGATATCCCTGCACCAGCTCCCCCTGCAGAAGATATTCCTGCACCACCCCCCCTGCAGAAGATATCCCTGCAGCAGCCCCCTCGTGCAGCAGCTCCTCCTGAGGAGAACATCCCCCCCCGAAATCCAAGAGGTGGAACTTATGAGGGCCTTCCTGGAAGAAATGCAGACCTCCCGGAGGGCACAACAGGCACACACAGAGTTTATGACCAACGCAATGAACAGCTTGATAGGACAAACAAATATGGTAAATGTTCTAAATAAAATAGTGCAGGTCCTCCAGGAGGTGGCAAGCAGACCAGATCCAGGAATGGAAAGACCATCAGCTCCTGGGCCTCCTCCATCTCCTACTCTGCCTGCTCAATCCCCAACCACTCACAGTACTCCTCCTCCCCTTCTTCCCCAACCATCTCCAATGAGGACACGTCGGAGGGGGCATTTGCCCTCCCCAGAGCCTCAGTCTCGTGGGAGGAAGGGAAGGAGGAAGAAGTAATTCAACAAGGACAGCACGTGATGATGTTGTCTCAACACATTTGTAAAACACACTCTACAATCTGCCTCCATGGACCTGGTCCCATTGAAACCTATTAAATGCAGAGTGTGCTCCACAAGTGAGACAACAGCATCACATACCTATCCTTTACACATTAAATTTAAAAAAAAAAAATTATATATATATTTTTTTAAATTTAATGTGTAAAGGATAGGTATGTGATGTTGAGACAACATCATCACGTGCTATCCTTGTTGATTAGATTGATGTTTTTTTTTTGTGATGTCCAAACTGTTCTAATACAATACAATGACCATTACAATTATACATGAAGGAATATCACTTTGTTGATGCCAACACAGCTTAAAGGGACAGTGAACACCAGAATTTTTGTTCTTAAAAAGAAAGATAATCCATTTATTACCCATTCTCCAGTTTTGCATACCCAACACTGTTAGGAATTGTTAGCATGACCAGCTCCATTTTGTCTTAGGCATCCATTTTGTCTAAGGAACTGTTTATTATAGCAGTTATTATGTAGTGAGAAATATGCTGTTAGTGAGAATTGTATTGGTTTTATTGGCCTTGCAAAGCGCCTGGAAGTCCGTTATCTAGGTAAGAGGCCCAAACGGCCTTGCTTTGGGCTGAGCTATGCGCACATATGTATTTTCGCTACTGTTATAAGAAATACTCCTTCATACTCCTTTTACTCAATTATTTTAATAAGCTTCTTTTGTTCATGAAATATGGAATGATATGACGCGGTCATAACGTGTCATCATGTTAACCCTGTATGCTGTAACTGTTGCCTATAAGACGTGTTCATCTTTCAATAAAGGAGAATAGTTTTAGACTCATTGCTGCGTGGTCTGAGTGCTGTTCTCTGGATATCCTAACCAAATATATTCATTTCCAGCTGATAAGGTGTGCTCCAGGCCAAGCCCTGACTGACACGCTCCCCCTCTGAAAACATCTAACAAATCTGGTGTCAGCTCGTGGGATTCACACTGGGTAAGTAGATGAGTGTTTTTTACTCTACTTTTCCCTCTGTGAATCTGAACCCAAATTTATTTTTGGTAATAGGTGTTGGTTATATATGATAAAGGGTTAAGGGGTTCCTGCAGTAAAGAAGCAGGGTTTTTTTGCAGAGGTTTTTAGTCCTGCCGGCATTTGTGATAACCCCTACTAGACAGGTTTACAGTCCTGTGCTAGTTTAGACAGGTGTGCAGTCCTGTCTGGTGAAGCGCACAAGAAATAAAAAGTTAATGTGCATTTGACGGGTGGTTTTAAGTCCCCTGGGCAAGTTGGCATCACTTTGTTATGCTGAGTTTGAGTCTCATCTATGTTGAAGTTTTCCCTATACATTCCTATAGTAGAATTTTTGTTCCCTATCACTGGATTTGAATTAGTATTTGGTGCTTTTTGCTTGCTTGCTTTTATTGCTATGATTGTGCTGTGCTTAGAAAATATTAAGTGACTGCATTTTATCATTGCTGCTGTTATTTTGCTGCTATTATTGTATTAAAAACTGGGGTCTGCTCATAGCAAAATATTGATAATAATGCATAGAGAAAAGGAGAATGTTATTGCATTTGTAATGTCTACAAAGGGGTTAACAGTTTCATTTCAAGGCAGGGAGCTGCGCCTGCTGAAGTTTTCTCCTGCATTCAGAAGTTATGAGTAAAGAAAGCGGGGGGGGGGGGGGGGGCGCAGTGCTGTGTAATGAGTGTTGGTCTGTTGGTTCTCACTGTGTCTTGTATGACATGTAAAAGATTTACTCTAAACCAAAAGATCTGAGAATGTATTTTTGAAATTAGTTTGTCCCAATCTGTGGGGAAAAAGGCCATTCCTTGCAAATTCGGACACTTTCAAATAGATTTTAAATTTGGTGGAAAGTTAATCTTATTGTATTCTTAAAGGGACACTGAACCCAAATTTTCTTTCACGATTCAGATAGAGCATGCAACTTTCTAATTTACTTCTATAACCAATTTTTCTTTGTTCTCTTGCTAATTTTATTTGAAAAAGAAGGCATCTAAGCTAAGGAGCCAGCAAATATTTGGTTCAGAACCATGGACAGCACTTATTTATTGGTGCTGTCCAATCGGCAAGGACAACTCAGGTTGTTCACCAAAAATGGGCCGGCATCTAAACTTACATTCTTGCTTTTCAAATAAACATACCAAGAGAATGAAGATAATTTGATAATTGGAGTAAATTAGAAAGTTGCTTAAAATTGCATGCTCTGTCTGAATCACGAAAAAAAATAATTTGGTTCAGTGTCCCTTTAAAGGGACAGTCAACACTTCCGTTAACATTATTTGATATTGAAAAATAAAAACCGAAGATCCGCCTGCACTATACCCCTTCTGCCTTGCTGCCTTGCTTCTGTACTAATCAGTCGCTTATTTCTCTAATACCAGGTAAATATGGCAGCCGAACTCCCCCAACCGTTACGTAGCTGCCTTCTTCAAATGATCAGCAAATTAGAATGCAATCCTCTGTCAGAAATTGCACACGCTTGCAATTTCTGACCGAAGATTGGATTCGGATTTGCTGATCATTTGAAGAAGGCAGCTACGTAACGGTTGGGAGTTCGGCTGCCATATTTACCTGGTATTAGAGAAGTTAGCAACGGTGATTAGTACAGCGGCAAGGCAGAAGGGGTATAGTGCAGGCGGATCTTCGGTTTTTATTTTTCAATATCAAATAATGTTAACGGAAGTGTTGACTGTCCCTTTAAATGTCTTTGGTATGTTATGAAATGTGTTTTCCTCGAAGGAAAGAGACTGTTAATGTGTTTTGTGTCACTAAGAGTTTGATGTATGTTGAAATTGCTTTAGAATAAATGCTGGGAGTGAAATATTTGAGGTATGAGAGTTGATTTGATTTTTGTGTACAATGGCTGCAAAAGAAAGCTGGCCTTGATGTTTGTTGCAGGCTGGAGCTGTGTGTGTGTATCAGGGAGTCTTAGCTAAGAAATCTGACACTAATGATTTGCATGTTATTGTTGTAACTTTATTTTAAAGTTATATGTATGTTCTTAATTATGTGTTAGCAGTTTTTAGTTTTAAGTGATATTTGTTTTATGTAAATAAAGACTGTCCACCTGTTGCAGCATATAAATATATTCTTTTTGCAAGTGAACTAATTAAGGCATTTGTGAATGTGCGGATGATTGCGTGACTTTCGGTCACGTTATGGTAAATGAAAAAAAGATTAAGTTGATTCAAGTATTTGCAAGATTTGTGCAAGGAGTTAGTGGAAAAGATAAAATAAGGTTATAAGCTGTATATCATTACATATATCTAAAGTATTTGGGTCTGTTTCTGTTGCAAGTAAATTAATTCAGTAGAAGTTTTAATATAAATGGGTATTATGCGGTGATGGCTCATTTAAATATGCAGGTCATGATACAGTAAAGAAGTAGAATTTTTATGGTAAATAATACAAGTTTCCTAATCATGGCTAGGGTATACATATGTAATATACATGTTATAAATGGTCAGCCCGTATGTAGACAGTACACTGTAAAATTGTGTTTATATTAATGTATTTTCAATGACTTGTGATACAAGCTGCATAGTATAAAATATAGGAGAAACTGCATTTGCGAGTTTATTTGTATATATGAAGTAGCTGGTTTTGGGCTTTCAAAACAGTTTATTGCAATGGTTTGAATTTTGGATAATAAGCATATCTCATTGTGTTCCTTATCTTATATTTGTCTGTAAAACCGGAGCTCAGGGCTTAGAGCAATGGAAAATTGTAATTTTATTACTTAAAGGACCAGTTAACTCATGTGAAAGGAGTTTATGAGCAGCAATAACACTGTATTGACAAGTAAAGGAGATAAAACATAAATATAGTAGTTTGCAAAATATATTTTTTAAATCTGCTGGTTAGATAGCAGACATTTACGCAGTATAACTCAATTCCCTTTGTAATGCAAACTGAACTGATCCATTGCCTGCAATCTTTGTGTTGTGATCTGTGAGACTAGCGAAAAAAAAGAGAAAATATTTAAAGGGGTACAGGCAAACTGATATAAAATCTGAGATTTTAAAGAAATATTTACAGAGAAAGATGAGGTTTATTGTAAGCCAAACACTAGTGTATTTAACTGTCAGCAGTTTCATTTAAAGATATTTTTTTTAAATTTGGGTAAAATGTCCCTTTAATTATCCTGCACCCCACTGTTTTTTTTTTTTTTTTTTTTTTTTTATTAATGCTGGCTGTGTTTGCTTAGGCTATTCAACGGACATCAGTATACATTTTTATTATAAGTGAGAACAGTGGATCATTGGGAACAATTTAAAGGGGAAATTTTTGGACAAACTGTCTTTTTATCTATTAGTGTACATTCTTATTCTTTTGTAGAAAGCTCATTTTTTGTTATATACAATTATATCTAGCTAGAGAGCTGCAAATGGTGAATATCACATTATATATAAAAGTTAAATTAAATAATTGTGTATTTAGTAAAATCTTGGTTATGTGAAACTTGAAAGTATAGACTGGATTCTAGAGCTTTTCACAAATTATTTGTGCCACACATGATTTATTTAACAGTGGATTTGCACTGTGCATGCGAGCAGGGGCTATATAGAACAGTGGCTGTACTATATCATTTTCCAAAAATATAGTACTTAGGTGTTTGTGTTCCTTTGTAAATTTATGGTTAGGGATTTTATTTGTAAATATGCAACTGGAGTTTATTGATCTTCTGAAGTGATTGCATTATTAGTGTGATCTCATAGTATTGTGCATGGTAGAATTTGCAGAATCTAGGGTATAGACATTATAGGATTTTAATTATTTGTAGTGTTTTGCGAGTGCTGTGTTTCAGTGAATGTAAGTGTGTTGAATTAAAGGTTAATTCTGGTTGTTAAAAGTTTGTTGGCTGTTATTGTAATGTTTTGTGGCATGGACAGTTGGTTTTAAGTGTTTTCTAAGAGAATGTTATGTCTTTATTTTTAGTGAATGCATGTGGAAGGGTGCTGTATGAATGGAATATTAAGGTGTATTTGATTTTGCCTGATAAGAATAGTATACTACATGCATGAGTGCATGAATTGTCTTAGTTTATTGTTATATTGTGTTTGCGTGACACAGGATGTTTCACGCAAACAAAGGGGGAAGTATTGCTGAGTATCTTTATGTGATTTGGGTGATTATTTTAAGTAAATGAACCTAAAATGTGTATTTTTCTATTTTGTTCTTAAAACAATATTTGTATTTGCAGGATGAGATCATGAAGCTGTATCCAGAGATTAAAGACACTAACTGAATTCTTGAGTTTTTCATATTTAGGTAAAATCTGTAGAGATAAAATTCCATAGTGCACTCTCAAAGATTGAATGCAAGTAAACCTTTTAAAGAAAAACAATGAAGATAAAAGACATTTTGTCAAGCTTGTTTTAACCACCATACTGCATTAAGTTGCTGAACTATCTTTGCATGCTGGTACCAGCCCCAGAACTGGACTCTGGGTAATCTATGACTGTTTCCTATATGTGTCTTCAGAACATAAAGACTATCCTTCTCTGGACTGCCTTGCCTGTTGATATTGAGGACCTGTTACGCAGTTAGAATCAACAACAATTAAATTAGGGGAGTATTGTTTTAACTTGTTTACTTATATTGCTTGTTTTGTATTTTCTTGTATTGGTGTTATTTTTTTGTTGATCATATTAGTTATAAGAAGTCATATAGCTTTGTTTGCAGAAAAGTATGCCTTATTTGTATTAGTACAACATTGTAGTTTATGTACTTAACAAAGTAACCCTTTAGATAAGTGTAACTCTAAACCTTGCAGAATGGTAACCTATTGAATGGCCCACTGAGTATAGAAAATATGTTTGCACCTTTATAGTTTAAAGAAAATGCTGCAATATATCAGAATATTTTAGACCCTTCACCCTTATGGAACACAGTGAGGACACGTCTCAGCTAGAAATGTATATTAATTATACAGAGAAATATTTGTTTAGGGAGTAGCATAATTGTAGTTATATTGATGGTATATTTTCTACCTACCATGGCTCTTATTGGAGCTGTGTTATGAAAGCAAATGTATTTTCCCTTTTATTAATTGGTATGGTACCGGCAATTTGAATTTGATAATTTCAGATGTTTATCAATGAAAGGAATTATCTTACCATAAAGATGTGTTTACCTTTAAAAGATTTTGTAGTTTTAAATAATGTTATGATTGTATTCTTTCCTCATACAGGAGTGTGAGAATTTAGGTTGCATAAAATAATTAGTAAACTAGTAGTGTATATCAGACGAGATTGCTGACTATTAAGATCATAGTTGGAGAATTATAAACATTACAGATAGTAGCTGTGCAGAATAAAGCAACACTAGGTTCTTTTATTTTTAGTAGTTCAGAGAGAAAGTGTGAAGAAAATATTTTTATTGACGTTTTTTATTTTTTATTTTTGTTGCAGGGCAGGCCTTAGCATAAGTTTAGCATAGCCATTTAGCCTCTGGATGAAGTCTAGCAGTTTTCACTTGCTTAGTATTCATGAAGTATCATTTAAATTGTATAGAGAAGCTGTGAGTACTCCTCTGTAAAAGTTTCAATGTATTTAGTTTGTGTTGTATATCCACAATGTTTTCTTGGTTTTCAATGACATAGGATAAGTTAAAGTAAAGGAATTGTGATGCTTACAAAAAGGTGAAATAAGTTTTTTATTTGGACAGAATTGTGATTGTATCAGGGTGTGTACTCATCTTGTGCTGTTTCCTTCTTAGACTCCTGACTCGAGTATCTGCTTGCTATTGGGATCCATTGGCTTTCCTTGTCTACCCCATGAACAAACCATCGGACTTCCAGCATCTACCTGCAGAAGAACACTGGATAAGCACCCCTATTGCAAATGGACTATGGTATTGAAGCAGAGTGTCTGAGGAAGTTGGGGCACTCTAAGAGGACAAAGACTGTTCTTAAAGTGATCAGAGGCCACCTAGAGACATTTGTGCTGTTCCCATGTCATGCTTCACTGTGGAGAATGTACAGAGGAAGAAACTGTTGGAAATATTGGGGGGTGCTAGCAATGCAGGTGGAGAAATAAAGATGCAGCGTTGTTTGGGGGGTAGATAGGGGGCTGGTTGGGTCTTTGTGCAGATAGACCAGTAGTTTGAAGATGCTGGGAGGTAGACTGACAGTATTGGAGAGGCCGCACCTATGTGCAGTGACAAATTGTGCCCTATTGGCCTGTAAAATCATTATACCACTACATGTGAATACATTTCTCTACAGTATTCTCACATAGATTCATGTTATACCAAAGTATCAGGCTTATATTGTTAAAGGATTTCTTGATTTTCTGTGCTTTTCTATTTTTGTTATTCTGTTAGAATAAAAGGGTGATATGTTAGGAATTGTTAGCATGACAAGCGCCATTTTGTCTTGGGCATCCATCTTGTCTAAGGAACAGTTTATTATAGCAGTTATTATGTAGTGAGAAATATGCTGATGTTAAAAGAATTGTATTGGTTTTATTGGCCTTGCAAATGTTCCTGGCAATGTGCCTGGAAGTCCATTATCTAGGTAAGAGGCCCAAACGGCCTTGCTTTGGCCTGAGCTATGCGCACAGATGTATTTTCGCTACTGTTATAAGAAATACTCCTTCATACTCCTCTTTCACTCAATTATTTCAATAAGCTTTTGTTCATTAAATATTGTATGATATGACGCGGTCATAACTTATCATCATGTTAACCCTGTATGCTGTAACTGTCGCCTATAAGACGTGTTCATCTTTCAATAAAGGAGAATAGTTTTAGACTCATTGCTGCGTGGTCTGAGTGCTGTTCTCAGGATATCCTAACTAAATATATTCATTTCCAGCTGATAAGGTGTGCTCCAGGCCAAGCCCTGACTGACACGCTCCCCCCTCTGAAAACCTCTAACAAACACTGTTATAGAAATACACGTTTTGCCTCTGCAAACTGCCCCCTTTTTAGTTCTTTTGACAGACCTGCATTTTAGCCAATTAGTGCTCACTCCAGGGTAACTTTACGTGCATGAGCTCAATGTTATCTTTATGAAACACATGAACTAATGCCCTCTAGTGGTCAAAATACATTCAGATTAGAGGCAGTCTTCAAGGTCTAAGAAATTAGCATATGAACCTCCTAGGCTTAGCTTTCAACTAAGAATACCAAGAGAACAAAGCAAAATTGGTGATAAAAATACATTGGAAAGTTGTTTAAAATTAAATTTCTTATTTAAATCATGAAAGTGTTTTTTGGACTTGACTGACCCTTTAAACAAGAACATATGCTAACATATACTAATCCTTAGGGCTTATTGGTATATCTACATGTGCTTGTTAAATCAAGCAAATATTGGTATTTTATAATAAGCCTCTGTTACGGTACCAACTGTGTACCAAGGGTTAACCCCAGATGAACAATGTCCTGCATAGACAATCAGCAATTCACAACCCAGCCAGTTTCAGGTTTAAAACAGAATGACAACTTTATTTGAAGGCAGCATACAGATTTATACAGGTTTTTGACCCCCCCCCCCCAGATGGGGGTTGAAAGAATGTTGTACATTAGATAAAAGGGAGAAGTGCCCTTGACATGATACAATAGAATTATATTACTTAAATACTTTACTTAGGCAGATAACAACTTAAACACATTTGGCTTGTCTTATCACCTAGCGTCTGCTCTCTGGGGGTGATTAAACAATGGCCTGTTTATTACTTAAATGTAATTATAGCACACAATAGCTGAGGCCAGAAAACCTGTCTTTAGAAATTAGATTCTTAAAGCTAAACACAGTTAACTCTTTCAGTCCTGACAGAAGGGTCTGTCACATAGCTCCCCCCTTGTGGAACACTCCGGCAGACCCGGCTTGACCCTTTTGCGGGTCAACCTGGGGATGACCGGACTAAGGGGTGGTAGGCATGTCAGTTTGCTGGGACAATCCGTTTGTATTCCCGTTATGAGAGAGAATTCCTGTCCATACAAACAAGGGTTCAACTTCCTCAGTGCCCAGACTAGGGCTAAACAGTCCTTCAAAATCCCATCAGCTTCTTTACGAGTTTTCTGTACCTGCTCTTTATAGGTATCCACAATCCCTTCATACTGACATAGGGTGCCCTTGAGTTGCTGCACCTCCCTATGAGCCAGCGTCAGCTTCTCCTCCAGTGTCACTAAGTTTGTCCTTAATGTTTCATGTTCCACTCTCAAGCTGGTGTTTTCTGCAGTCTGTCGGTGCAGCCTGTCTAGCAGAGATTCCTGTTCTAAACGTGCTTTTTCCTCTGCCCTCCTCTTCTCTCCCGCTAGCACTGTTACATGATTATTTAACGGGACCATTTCATCCTCTACGTGGCTCTTCTCCTTCATCAGCGCATTGTAACGTGACTCCCACATATCAATAGCGGATAGAGATTTACTGAGCTCAGCGTCCTGGGGCTTAGCAGCAGGGGGGTCAGTCTCTGCTGCACGGATCTGAGCACGGGTAGTCACAGGGTTAACATCAGCGGGACCCATGGGAGCATAGGCAGAAACAAGGGGGACCAAGGTATTTCCAAGGAGAACATCAGCTGGTAAATCCTTCATGACCCCCACATTCACAGGTCTAGCGCCCCCTCCCCAATCCAAATGCACCCTGGCAACAGGCAGGCGGAACACAGTGCCCCCTGCTACCCTCACAGCCACAGTGTCTCCTGTGTGCTGTTTCTCAGACACCAAGTTCTTTCGAAGCAAGGTCATGGTAGCACCAGTATCCCGTAGACCACTGACCTCCTTCCCATTCACTTTAACCAGTTGCCGGTTATTCCGGTGGGCAGCTTGCACAAGGTCTGCCTCATGTAGGATGCCCCAGCATTCTTGCGCCTCTACGTAGCGGGCCGCAGGCTGAGGGTTACGTGGGATTCCGCCGGCAGGTCTTCTCCAGGACTGTGCTTGGTTCGCTGCATTTAGGGGAGA
Source organism: Bombina bombina (assembly GCF_027579735.1). Taxonomy (NCBI): domain Eukaryota; kingdom Metazoa; phylum Chordata; class Amphibia; order Anura; family Bombinatoridae; genus Bombina; species Bombina bombina. The sequence continues at coordinate 395,816,815 of NC_069503.1, read as the reverse complement.
CACTGGTCTTTTGTGCCCTAGTTGCTTACATCCAAAGCACCGAATAGGTTGTGAGTAGCCCCGCGAATTGAACCGGGCTCTCTGAGGGTAGTTCGTGGCCAGAGGCCGTGTGGTATAGCGGTGCGCCGGGGGTTGGTAACTGGCAGCTGCTGGGGTGACTGGGGGTCTGTACTCGACTCTGGCAGGGGGCTTAGTGGTAGCAGTGTCCAGTTTGCGGGCATCCGTATACTCATCTGCCAGGCGAGCAGCTTCATGCAGGGTGGAGGGTTTACGGTCCCGAACCCACTCTCGAACTCCTGCGGGTAACTTGTCGAAGCAATGTTCCAACAGGAATAGCTGCAGCACCTCTTCCCCAGATACGGCTTGGCACCCCGCTATCCAGTGAGCTGCTGTGCGGTGCACCTTACATGCCCACTCAAGGTAGGAATCTCCAGCTAATTTAACAGTGTCTCTGAACCGTCTCCTGTATGCCTCCGGTGTAATTGCATACCTGGAGAGCAGAGCCTCTTTTACAGTATTATAATCCCAGACTTCCTCATCTGGAATGGCCCGAAAAGCCTCACTGGCCCGGCCGGATAATTTTCCGGATAATATCGTGACCCAGTCCTCTGCGGGTACCTTGTGTAGTGCACATTGCCTCTCAAAATCCGCAAGGTACCCATCAATCTCTCCTTCTGTTTCCAGGAAGTTTTTAAAAGCTGCAAAATTTACTTTTCTCTTTTCCACTGGGTTTGCTGCAGCGCCGCTTTGGCGAAGTAGGTTGGCCTCCACAGCTGCTATGACCCGGTCGATAATTTCCGCAGATGGGTTGGGGCCATAATATGCCAGTCTTATTTTAACCGCCCGATCAAAGCTTGCTTCTTCAGGGGTTCTGTCTGATATGCTGGGCCCATTGGTTCCTTCTGTCCCTGGTACTCTTTCCATCTTAGTCAGTATTGTAATAATCCCCCTCTTCCTGAGGTTACTGGCTTGTGTAGTTGCTCTTCTGGGCGATAAGGATTCTCCCGTCGCTTGCCACCAATGTTACGGTACCAACTGTGTACCAAGGGTTAACCCCAGATGAACAATGTCCTGCATAGACAATCAGCAATTCACAACCCAGCCAGTTTCAGGTTTAAAACAGAATGACAACTTTATTTGAAGGCAGCATACAGATTTATACAGGTTTTTGACCCCCCCCCCCCCAGATGGGGGTTGAAAGAATGTTGTACATTAGATAAAAGGGAGAAGCGCCCTTGACATGATACAATAGAATTATATTACTTAAATACTTTACTTAGGCAGATAACAACTTAAACACATTTGGCTTGTCTTATCACCTAGCGTCTGCTCTCTGGGGGTGATTAAACAATGGCCTGTTTATTACTTAAATGTAATTATAGCACACAATAGCTGAGGCCAGAAAACCTGTCTTTAGAAATTAGATTCTTAAAGCTAAACACAGTTAACTCTTTCAGTCCTGACAGAAGGGTCTGTCACAGCCTCTATGCCATATTTCTCTTGGTGTTGACATTGAATACGTTAAATAAAGTATGTATTTTTCAAGCTAGCTCAAAGTATTTTACTTATTTGGGAAATCTATTTCATTTAAAAGGTGCATGAAAGCAGAAAATTTGCTTACATGATTTTGACAGAGCATAGCATTTTAAACATTCACGTTTACTCATATTCTTTGATTAGTTATCTTGTTATCCTTTGCTGAAAGAACAGGATCAGTAAAGAACATAGCTTTGATCTGCTGATTGGTGGCTGCATATATCTACCAATTGTCATTGCCTCACCCATGTGTTCACTTTAAAAACTAGTGTATTGATGCTCCTTCAACACATTATACCAAGAGAATGAAGCACATTTGAGAATATAAGATAATTGTAAACCTGGATAAAATTGAATGTTCAACATAACTAATGAAAGATACATTTAAGGGTTTCATGTCCTTTAAAGAGTTACATTTGAAATTCATACTCACAGTACTATATTTGGACAACAATGTGGAATCAATACATGACACGATATTGAACATTTACATTAAGAAGAAATATCAGCACCTAACATCTGTAATAAGTATAAATTTTATATATATACACAAGCAATATAGGGATGGCGCTATATAAAACAGCACTGAAAAGAATAGTTCATAAGAACCTAACGGCTAGATTTGGAGTTTTGTCGGTAACGACCCGAAAAACTAACGCCGGCTTTTTTCTGGCCGCACCATAAAAATAACTCTGGTATTGAGAGTCCACATAAAGGCTGCGTTGGGCTCCAAAAAAGGAGCGTAGAGCATTTTTAACGCAGCTTCAACTCTCGATACATGAGTTGCTTACGGACGCGGCCAGCCTCAAAAACGTGCTCGTGCACGATTCCCCCATAGGAAACAATGGGGCTGTTTGAGCTGGAAAAAAAATTAACACCTGCAAAAAAGCCGCGTTCAGCTCTTAACACAGCCCCATTGTTTGCAATGCGGTAACCCTTCCTACGTCTGCACTTAACACTCTAACATGTACCCTGAGTCTAAACACCCCTAACCTTACACTTATTAACCCCTAATCTGCCGCTCCGTAAACCGCCGCTACTTACATTATCCCTATGTACCCCTAATCTGCTGCCCTAACATCGCTGACCCCTATATTATATTTATTAACCCCTAATCTGCCCCCCACAACGTCGCCTACACTTATTAACCCCTAATCTGCCGACCGGACCTGAGCGCTACTATAATAAAGTTATTAACCCCTAATCCGCCTCAATAACCCTATCATAAATAGTATTAACCCCTAATCTGCCCTCCCTAACATCGCCGACACCTAACTTCAAACATTAACCCCTAATCTGCCGACTGGAGCTCACCGCTATTCTAATAAATGTATTAACCCCTAAAGCTAAGTCTAACCCTAACACTAACACCCCCCTAAGTTAAATATAATTTAAATCTAACGAAATTAATTAACTCTTATTAAATAAATTATTCCTATTTAAAGCTAAATACTTACCTGTAAAATAAATCCTAATATAGCTACAATATAAATTATAATTATATTATAGCTATTTTAGAATTTATATTTATTTTACAGGTAACTTTGTATTTATTTTAACCAGTTACAATAGCTATTAAATAGTTGAGAACTATTTAATAGCTAAAATAGTTAAAATAATTACAAATTTACCTGTAAAAGAAATCCTAACCTAAGTTACAAATAAACCTAACACTAGACTATCAATAAATTAATTAAACTACCTAAAATTACCTACAATTAACCTAACACTACACTATCAATAAATTAATTAAATACAATTGCTACAAATAAATACAATTAAACTAGCTAAAGTACAAAAAATAAAAAAGAACTAAGTTACAAAAAATAAAAAAATATTTACAAACATAAGAAAAATATTACAACAATTTTAAACTAATTACACCTACTCTAAGCCCCCTAATAAAATAACAAAGCCCCCCAAAATAAAAAAATGCCCTACCCTATTCTAAATTACTAAAGTTCAAAGCTCTTTTACCTTACCAGCCCTGAACAGGGCCCTTTGCGGGGCATGCCCCAAGAAATACAGCTCTTTTGCCTGTAAAAAAAACATACAATACCCAAGCCCCCCAACATTACAACCCACCACCCACATACCCCTAATCTAACCCAAACCCCCCCTTAAATAAACCTAACACTAAGCCCCTGAAGATCTCCCTACCTTGTCTTCACCATACCAGGTTCACCGATCGGTCCAGAAGAGCTCCTCCGATGTCCTGATCCAAGCCCAAGCGCGGGGCTGAAGAGGTCTTCCATCCGACTGAAGTCTTCATCCAAGCGGCATCCATCCGGAGCGAAGCGGCAGCATCCTGAAGACCTCCACCGCGGAACATCCATCCTGAACGACGAATGACGGTTCCTTTAAATGACGTCATCCAAGATGGCGTCCCTCGAATTCCGATTGGCTGATAGGATTCTATCAGCCAATCGGAATTAAGGTAGGAATATTCTGATTGGCTGATGGAATCAGCCAATCAGAATCAAGTTCAATCCAATTGGCTGATCCGATCAGCCAATCAGATTGAGCTCGCATTCTATTGGCTGTTCCGATCAGCCAATAGAATGCAAGCTCAATCTGATTGGCTGTACTTTAGAGTACAGTAGTTAAGAGCTTTAGAAACCGGCGTTAGCCCAGAAAGCTCTTAACTACTGACTTTTTTCCTGTGGCTGGAGTTTTGTCGTTAGATGTCTGACGCTCACTTCAGAAACGACTCTAAATACCGGAGTTAGAAAAATCCCATTGAAAAGATAGGATACGCAATTTACGTAAGGGGATCTGTGGTATGGAAAAGTCGCGGCTGAAAAGTGAGCGTTAGACCCTATTTTGAGTGACTCCAAATACCGGCGGTAGCCTAAAACAAGCGTTAGGAGCCTCTAACGCTGGTTTTCACGGCTACCGCCAAACTCTAAATCTAGGCCTAACTGTACTAATATCCATAGACAAATACTATACAGACGTGAATTTTCTGCGTAAAGCACACCACAATAAACCACAGTGATATAAAGCCGAAGGCCTAATTAAAATATAAAATGTTCCCAATTAGAGTAAGAGAGCTTAAAATAGTATAAAGTTCAGTATTTATCTTGAATATGCCCCCCTTGAGACAAATGGAAGCAAAAGTGCTGTGAGCCGGGATATGTGCTAGTGCATCCATCAGAGGATACAGCACATCTAGGGCGAAGCATGGTGATTGAGATTGGAAGTTTTCTTCTACCTGAATACCAAGAGAGGCAAGCTGTGAAAACTTACAAAGGAAGTTCTACTTTTCGGTGGTTTCATACTCCAGAGGGCATCATCCTTTCCAGCGTTACTGAATCATCCTTACCTCATATGATTGGGGGAATTTAATGTAAGTGCAAACCCCAAGGGGGGCATATTCAAGATAAAGAAGAAATACTGAACTTTATACTATTTTCAGCTCTCTTTGACTCTTATTGGGAACATTTTATATTTTAATTAGGCCTTCGGCTTTATATCACTGTGGTTTATTGTGGTGTGCTTTACGCAGTATATTCACGTCTGTATAGTATGTCTATGGATATTAGTACAGTTAGGTTCTTATGAACTATTCTTTTCAGTGCTGTTTTATATAGTGTCATCCCTATATTGCTTGTGTATCTATTTGTTCTCTGAGGTGTCAAGGGACTCCTCTACCCATCAGGGACGGGCTGACTGTATGTTTTATAGAGTTTACTGATATATATACATACAGGGAGTGCAGAATTATTAGGCAAATGAGTATTTTGACCACATCATCCTCTTTATGCATGTTGTCTTACTCCAAGCTGTATAGGCTCGAAAGCCTACTACCAATTAAGCATATTAGGTGATGTGCATCTCTGTAATGAGAAGGGGTGTGGTCTAATGACATCAACACCCTATATCAGGTGTGCATAATTATTAGGCAACTTCCTTTCCTTTGGCAAAATGGGTCAAAAGGACTTGACAGGCTCAGAAAAGTCAAAAATAGTGAGATATCTTGCAGAGGGATGCAGCACTCTTAAAATTGCAAAGCTTCTGAAGCGTGATCATCGAACAATCAAGCGCTTCATTCAAAATAGTCAACAGGGTCGCAAGAAGCGTGTGGAAAAACCAAGGCGCAAAATAACTGCCCATGAACTGAGAAAAGTCAAGCGTGCAGCTGCCAAGATGCCACTTGCCACCAGTTTGGCCATATTTCAGAGCTGCAACATCACTGGAGTGCCCAAAAGCACAAGGTGTGCAATACTCAGAGACATGGCCAAGGTAAGAAAGGCTGAAAGACGACCACCACTGAACAAGACACTGTAACAATCCAGACATGCAGAGTGTTGTTATTACAGCAAGTAATAATCCTACTGAGTTTATCATAGATGTGATAAATAGATTTGAAGTGCTAGAACAATACAATCTCTTAATTAATAAAATAGTTGTATGTAATCCTAAGCAGTGATACATAAGTAGAATCTGTACCTATGTAAATATGCTCAGGATGTTAATGTAGTTATATGTTAGCTCAGTGTCAATGTCTGCATGACACTGGGGCTAACAAGTTAACATGGTGGCAGATTAACATAATAAGATGAGATGTCACAGTTTGAAATATAAACAGCTTAACAAGTTCGTATTTCATATAGATTAGGCGAAGTTTTAAGATATTGTGTTAAGTAGTACTGAGTTCGCTTACCAAGCGTAGAATAAAGATTCAAAAACAACCTGTAGATGTGTGGTTTGTACGAGCTGTGTGCGATCCTGTGTGGAGCAGCAGAAAGCAGCCTGTCTGGAGTTTGCAGCGTGGAGTTGCGGAATGATCCGATGCGGCTGTCGGTGACGTCACCCGCCAAACAGCTGATCCTAAGAGTCTGGTGAAACAGCAACCGGAGGTTGTAAGGAAACACTTGTTGTAATGGTGCAGCAGGCAAGGCGATCTCCAAGCTGGCACAGGTCTGAGGGAAAATGAAGGGTCTCAGGAGGAGAAACAAGTAGTTAGATTTAGGAGCAAAGTAGTCCGTTAATACGGAGAGGCTAGTATAAACTGAACTGAACATTCAATACCAAGCAATGTTATAATACGAGGGTGTGCCTTATAAAGGGAATGCTGAATGAAATAGAGGCTGAGCGATTTAACCCATAACTACCCCAAGGATATTACAGACACACAAGCTGAAACGTCAAGACTGGGCCAAGAAATATCTCAAGACTGATTTTTCTAAGGTTTTATGGACTGATGAAATGAGAGTGAGTCTTGATGGGCCAGATGGATGGGCCCGTGGCTGGATTGGTAAAGGGCAGAGAGCTCCAGTCCTACTCAGACGCCAGCAAGGTGGAGGTGGAGTACTGGTTTGGGCTGGTATCATCAAAGATGAGCTTGTGGGGCCTTTTCGGGTTGAGGATGGAGTCAAGCTCAACTCCCAGTCCTACTGCCAGTTTCTGGAAGACACCTTCTTCAAGCAGTGGTACAGGAAGAAGTCTGAATCCTTCAAGAAAAACATGATTTTCATGCAGGACAATGCTCCATCACACGCGTCCAAGTACTCCACAGCGTGGCTGGCAAGAAAGGGTATAAAAGAAGAAAATCTAATGACATGGCCTCCTTGTTCACCTGATCTGAACACCATTGAGAACCTGTGGTCCATCATCAAATGTGAGATTTACAAGGAGGGAAAACAGTACACCACTCTGAACAGTGTCTGGGAGGCTGTGGTTGCTGCTGCACGCAATGTTGATGGTGAACAGATCAAAACACTGACAGAATCCATGGATGGCAGGCTTTTAAGTGTCCTTGCAAAGAAAGGTGGCTATATTGGTCACTGATTTGTTTTTGTTTTGTTTTTGAATGTCAGAAATGTATATTTGTGAATGTTGAGATGTTATATTGGTTTCACTGGTAAAAATAAATAATTGAAATGGGTATATATTTGTTTTTTGTTAAGTTGCCTAATAATTATGCACAGTAATAGTCACCTGCACACACAGATATCCCCCTAAAATAGCTATAACTAAAAACAAACTAAAAACTACTTCCAAAACTATTCAGCTTTGATATTAATGAGTTTTTTGGGTTCATTGAGAACATGGTGGTTGTTCAATAATAAAATTAATCCTCAAAAATACAACTTGCCTAATAATTCTGCACTCCCTGTATATATATATATATATATATATATATATATATATATATATATATATAGGTGCCTAATATCTAGGTAACAGTCTTACTGCCTCAGTAGCGCTAAAGGGTGAGCTTGAGGGTGTATACCCAATAGCTCTGTCTTGTGTATATATATATATATATATATATATATATATATATATATATATATATATATATATATATAATATAGGCGAATGCATATTGAGAAATGACTTTAAATACAAATGCGCATGTTTAGGAATTTTCAAGGTAGACATTTAAACACAACACACAAATTATTTGTTAATATGAAAATATTGTTGAAACATATTAAACAAGATGTTGTATATTCATCGCTGAATATTCATGGATTAGCACTTGCCTCAAAATATATTCGGGATCAACACATTGCCTTCATTTGTTTCTTCCACGAGACAGCCATCAATAGATATGTTTGCTATTTATCATCTATGTTAAAACAGTGTACATGATTGACACAATCCATAAACCGAGAAAAATCATGGTTTTAAACTTGTTCTCATTCGCAAACATGGCGCATCCAATATCTCGGAACAACGTAATCCAACGAAATAACGGATTTAACACCTTTGCATGTGACATCTTATGCAACATGGCACATCCAATATCGTGGAACATAATCCAATCACGGATTTAACACCTTTGCATGTCAATAACAAATGCATTTCTATTTAAAAAAACTAGCATGTACTATATTGTTAAATGGACAGTCAAGTCCAAAAAAAACTTTCATGATTTAAATAGGGAATGCCATTTTAAACAACTTTCCAATTTAATTTTAACACCAATTTTGCTTTGTTCTCTTGGTATTCTTAGTTGAAAGCTAAATCTAGGTGGTTCATATGCTAATTTCTTAGACCTTGAAGACTGCTTCTAATCTGAATGCATTTTGACAACTAGGGGGCATTAGTTCATGTGTTTCATATAGATAAAATTGTGCACTGATTGGCTAAAATGCAAGTCCGTCAAAATAACTGAAACAAGGGGGCAGTTTGCAAAGGTTTAAATACAAGGTAAATACAAAAACGTTGATCCGGAGCTGCAGTAAAAACTTGATGCTTTTTTTTATTACCATTAAAACCAGTACAGTTACATGTAAAAGAAATGTGACAACAAAATGCCCTTAGTAGTTAGAAAATCTCACTCGTTTTGGCTGTTTGCCGTACTCATAGCTCTCAGAGAGCTATGAGTACGGCAAACAGCTGAAACACGTGAGCTTTTCTAACTACTAAGGGCATTTTGTTGTCACGCTTCTTTTACATGTAACTGTACCAATTTTAATGGTAATTAAATAAAGCATCAAGTTTTTACTGCAGCTCCAGATCAACATTTTTGTATTTATTCACTGAGCCATTCCAGGAGCTAATGCAGTTTGTTCCTAAGAGGCATTGTTTCCAGTTTGGCAGCACAAGGTATTGGAGGCAGTCTGTGAAGTGGTTCTAGTGGTCCAGGAACACTTTACCCCCCAAGAGTCGGCACCAACGATGACGTTGTATGCCTGAGCCAGAACGTGTTACCTCACGGCGTCCGGATTGAGCGGCTTGTGGGAGCAGTGTAGCTCCAAGCTAGGACAACCGGATTCCGCATTACTCAGGATAGAGGGCTACTCCAAACTAGGCGGACACAGACAAGAGCCGGGGGTAAGTAAGAGGGGGGTAAGTGCATCACCTGACAACCGCTATTGCCAGGACATATGGGTCTATGATTATATCCCTGTGCACATTAACAGTCAGACAAGTGCTAATCACAAGCGCTTCTGCTAGAGGGTTTTCACCGGCTTGGGGAGTGTGTATATTGTTAGATACAAGGTAATCACAGAGGTAAAAAGTGTCTTTCTATAACAGTGTTAGTTATGCAAAACTGGAGAATGGGCAATAGGGATTATTTTTCTTTTTAAACAACAAAAATTCTGGTGTTGACTGTCCCTTTAACTAGCAAGCATGTTTGTTTTATGTAATGCACAGTTTCACAAAATATAACACTAGATAACATAATACTGTGATATGTGAAATATAATTCATTGTTGTTAATAAATATATATTTCATTAGAATAGGAAGATTAGGAAATATTTTGGAAGCATCAGGGTTTAACATAGAAATAATGCTACTATATACATCACGGAAATGTGTATTGTTTATACATTATATGTTACCTTTAGCTATATATATAGTTTAATTAAATATAATCAAAAATAATAGAGATTAATCATCTAAAATGTGTGCATAACACACAGTGATTTCTTATGTTATACTACTAAAAATTGTAATATGTGCTGCCAACATTCAGATACTAGTCTGTTTTAAATATATCATATGTGTATGTTGATTTCCAAAGTAAAAATAATACAATATACATTATGAATGCATATCCATAAATTAAAAATTGTGGTCAGCATCACTTAAAGTGAAGGTAAAGTTAGATTGTTCTGTAAGCACTATTCAATAATGCTGCTTATAACATACAGAGTCGCTAAGTGATTTTCTCTGAAACATTACTTATTTCTATAATATTGATATTTTATTTTTCCCTACCGTTCTATTTCAAACTCCTCCCATGAGCCATTTCCTGATTTTTCATTTTATGACGTATAGAACGGTCTCAAGGCTCGTGCACGGCAACTAAATGAACTGCGCATGCGCATAAACTCGTCGCTGCGCATGCGGTAATCCCAGCCTGCAGTTTCTATAAATAAGACTGCTACGTAATCCACTTAAAAAAAAACAACAATCACACAATCAGGGCACCAGCTCACCCCATCAGCATTCTTGGTCCCAGAGAAATAAACAAATACAGTTTTGCCCTTGTGTTTCTCCACCTCCTGACAGAACTGCTCATAGCCATGAACATTAAGCATGCGTGAAACGGGGCCGCGCTTGGCTTCCCAGTGACAGCAAACAAAGGTAACGCATGCGCATAGCATCCAAGAGAGGGATGACGTCAAATGACGGCCGCCTAACAGCCAGAAAATCAATTGGCTGGAGTAACAACGTGACCAGCATGTTAAAAAAATAAATAAATAACGGGTTGAATTTGGATATAGCAAAATGTCAAATTAAAACGTCGAAAACACGGTAGAAAAGTAAAATTAGAATTTTTCATGGATGAAAGTGCCATTCATTTGTGCTGCAATGTATAGTATTAGATTCTAATACAGCGAACTTTACCTTCACTTTAAGGATTATCAACATAAAAGAACTTTTATTAGAAATTACATTAATAAATAAAGAAGAAATAGAACATTTTAATGACATTTTTTATTATGATAAATATGATTTATGAAGGTCATAAAACATAAATAAATAAGATAATAGGACAAATAAATCAGAATAACACAGCCCCTTTGGAGCCATCTGACAAGGTGACATAGTGCATCACAGTCCTTTCAGGGAGTTGACAAGGGTAAACAAAGGCCATCATAACCCCTTTGGAGCCATATGACAAGATGAAATAGTGCAACAGGCACAATAATAAAAATACAAAAATAAGCTTAGCCAATGGCCAACAAATATAACATTATGTGGATGAAGGAGTTATTCGTGCTCCCTCGGGTCATCTACGGATCCTCCACTTACTGGGGCATTATCCTCACCTTCCTCGGCCTGAGGTTCTGCGGCTTGATGCCTTGCATCCATATGGATGAGGTGTGTCAATATGAGGCGATTAAGCTGCAGATGCAGTACCATGGAGTCATGCATCCTTCCCAGCAACTGATGTGAACTCAGCATGGTTGACGCTAGAGGCTCTAGCACATTTGGAGCGAACCATGCTGAGTCACAACCTAAACAAAAATAAATATTAAAAATGATTATTAATTACAGAACATAATAAAAATATAGCAAAGACACGTACTAATTAAAATACAAACCAGGGGGGGCGGAGCTAACTGCTGAATGAAGAGGTTGTGGGTCCATTGAGCTCTGGAGTTCCGGGGAGCAAATTAACGCTAATCTAACAGATGTAATTACTGGGAACCAGTACATTTAATGTTGGAAAGGGGAAGAGAGAGCTAATCGGCTGACTTGCAGACCGGACAGGACCACAAACTTCGAGCCCGACATCGCAGCACAGCCACAGAGGTACAGCACACATAAGTGCTAGTCTCTCCTCCGGAGGGTCGGGTATCCGCTCCGGAGGTTACCGGCAGAAGAACCCAGAGGATCTGAGGTGAATCACCTTGGTCGCAAGCAGCGGAGAGCAGACTAGGAAACATCTGCTTTCAGATTCAGATGCGAGAGCCAGGAGCTGTTAGGAGGTACCGGGTGTAAGACTTGAGATTCCGATAGTACAAAAAGCACAAAGCAAGCTAAAAACACAGCTGATTATCAGGACACAGCACTCTATAGAGAGGTTTAGGTCCCGCAATTGTCAGATGGAGATAGAGAGGCAGGAGCATAGCGTGACCGAACCACATAATATGTAATAGCTTTAGGAGGGCACAGATCCTACATTACAGAGGGTAAGATCTTGCTATCACATATATCCATTGCTGGAGACATTCCAGAAACTGTTTACAAGCTTTGGCGCGAAAACCGCCATTTTATTGTCTCATTGCGCAGCACACTTGTCAAACTCGCTGCATAAAGTAAAACTCTGAAGCAAGAGAACAGTCAGTTAGAGACAGAAGAAGAAACCTTTGAAATCACAAGAAGGCTATATAATAAAGCAAGCAGTTAAGCTGACAAAAAAGCCCTAAACAGGAACAGCTGGATAACCTGTGTTCAGCACACATAAAGAACACCCAGCACATTACACAACTACACCCCTGCCCAAAAGCACACTTAGTGAAGGTGGCTTAGCTCACACACAGGATTATTGTGATCTCCACAGTTCACTTATTCTCCAGAAAGTTGCAAAGACTTAACAGGTGTTTCAGCTGAACATAACTAATACCCATAAAGGCTGCAGGGCGCACCCCCCCCCCCCTTTCCTGCAGTACCTTGTTGCAGTAGGTCATATCCACATATCTCTTCCCGACTTGGTCCAGTGAGGACACCATCCCTGGGGAGTTGCGCTAGGCACCGGATACACATTGCAGGGACACCATCTACCTTATTCTGGCTTTATCGAATGGGAGAAGGCATGGTTTTGACCCCAATAAAATAAAATAACCTACATCATGTCCTCACATTAAAACCTCCGGATTGGGGGAGAAGTGGGGGTACAAAGCAACTGCAGATATACCTAGAGCTGGATTAACTTGCTAGAACAAGAGATTTTGTAGCCCAGGAGGGGTAGTGAAAAGGAAAATAGTTGCAAGTCGCTGCTGTTTGAAGACCACCCTCCCTCACAACCCCACTAACAAAGATAGCCACTGCTAGGCTAAAATGGCACACTCTAATAGAGAAAAGCATCAACAAAGACAAGGAGAGAGGCCTAAACCTACAGTAGCGGATCACTTCAACAGTAGAATGCTCTCAGATAGAGATGGGTCGGATGAAGAATCCAGAGAATCACATATCTCGTATAAAGACACACCAGAATCGGGAGCCTTAGCCAAAGGGAGAGCATCCCACTCTGATTCCCAAGTATTGAACTCAATTAATGCTCTAGCTTCAAAAATAGACACTCATTATACCTCTCTCAAGAGTGAGATATGAAGTTCAGTTGCAGACTTGAGGAGAGATTTAAACTTGCAAAATGAAAGAACAGAAGCCTTGGAGAGAAAGCAGGAGGACCTCGCCATTGATCAGGCGAATCTATTTTCCTATGCACAAAATCTGGCAGAGACTATCACTGACCTAGAATCTAAGATGGCCAATATAGAAGATAGGTCCAGAAGGAACAATATCAGGATACGGGGTATTAAGGAAGATGTAAGCCCTTCTGATTTGCCTGCATACTTATTGACCCTGTTTAAAGATCTTCTGGGCCCTCTTCAAGATATTGACGCTTTGATAGATAGAGCTCATAGAGCCCTCAGACCAAGAGCAATTACTTCAGATCTACCGAGAGATGTAATTATACGTCTTCATTATTTCACTTTTAAAGAGAGACTGCTGAGGGCTGTATTTTCCAATAAATCATTCAGTGATAAATATCCAGGAGTTCAGCTGTTTCCTGATCTCTCCTCCTTCACACTGGTGAAAAGAAGATTTTTTTGCCCCTATCATACTCAGCTTGAGGAAGGCTGGGATCAAGTACAAGTGGGGTTTCCGGTCAGACTCTTTTTTCAACATGAAAGTAAGAACTATGTAATTTCCTCTCTAGATCAGGGCCTGAGGTTTATGACAACATTAGGCCTTGGACAGCAAGCAACAGGATCAAACATTGCACCAGATCTCCAGAGATATTTAAGACCATCGGCCACAGAGTGGCAACCTCTACCAAAAAGGCCAAACAAGCAACAAGATAAAATTCTGACAGCACCATCAGGGGAGTGAGATACCCATGGAGTTATTTTTTTTTTTTTTAATTATACAAGCAACTATTCCCAACTGCAATAAGCAGTCAACATTCCAGCAAAGATGTTTCTAAAAGCATGTGGTGATTGTCTGTCCGTTATATTGTGAAGAAATACTAAAACAATATGTTGTTTATGTGTTAATTTTTATATTCTTAAGAAGTGTTCTGGCATACGTGGAGGATGCGAGGTGCCCGAAATACTGAGGTATATTAACCAACCTGATACGATGGGGCCACAGGTCAGAGGAACAAGTAGGTCGGCATGGTAACTGTTCTCCCTTATTTTCTTGTATGTATTCTTTAAAGTTCAGACAAGTTCAGTTATATATCTGAGTTATTATACAATAAGTTTGTGTCTCTTGCATTGATTATGGAATCCTGACTGTAAAATGGTAAGAAAGGTATACAAGCATTAGATATCTTGTCCCCTATAGATGCAAGAACCATGGTTATTGAACAAATGCAGGTATATTGCAATACCTAAAGCGAACACTGAAATTTGTATCACCCAGTGCGGTTGCAGAGTTTCCCCCCATAACCCTCCCTCCTTCCTACATACCTATCTTAGTTCAAATTTAGCAGCGCTATAGTGACTGACAGTGTGAATCTTCTAGTCGCAGTAGCAGATCACTGATAAGGCCCCCAACCTATATTTACTTGATATAATTGGTAAGTCCACAATTCCTATAAAAAAAGATAACTAATAGCAGATAGTGGCTGGACAAACATAACCACTTAACATCAATATAACTAGAGGAGTTGTGGCACATTGAAACTGAGTAAAAAGAGAGAGAGAGATGCACTCAGCTGAGACAGAACAAAAGCTGGAAAAACTTCCGTGCCTGTTCATTTTATTATAGTGTGTCACTCAGGGTGCATACTCTTTTAGCACACTATGCCCCTTCACAGAGAAAAAATATCCTGTAGCATATCAGTCTGACCCTGCCCAATGACAGTCCAGCGCCGAAATACCAGGCAATTCTTCTCTGAACAAGAGAAACAACAACCCCAGATGATCGTCTCAGCCTTCTGTGGGCCTCGTCAGTGAGGTGCAGTCGCATCTCTCTAAGGGCATGTGTGCAAGGAGTCCACGTCTGGTTTCCCCTTTAATCTTAGGGAGACCCAAGAGCAATTTGCATAAATAAAAAGAGAGAGAGATGCACTCAGCTGAGACAGAACAAAAGCTGGAAAAACTTCCGTGCCTGTTCATTTTATTATAGTGTGTCACTCAGGGTGCATACTCAGGGTCAGACTGATATGCTACAGGATATTTTTTCTCTGTGAAGGGGCATAGTGTGCTAAAAGAGTATGCACCCTGAGTGGCACCCAAAAATGAACAGGCACAGAAGTTTTTCCAGCTTTTGTTCTGTCTCAGCTGAGTGCATCTCTCTCATTTTATATTTATGAAAATTGCTCTTGGGTCTCCCTAAGAGTAAAAGGAGAAACCAGACGTGGACTCCTTGCACACATGCCCTTAGAGAGATGCGACTGCACCTCACTGACGAGGCCCACAGAAGGCCAAAACGATCGTCTGGGGTTGTTGTTTCTCTTGTTCAGAGAAGAATTGCCTGGTATTTCGGTGCTGGACTGTCATTGGGCAGGGTCAGACTGATATGCTACAGGATATTTTTTCTCTGTGAAGGGGCATAGTGTGCTAAAAGAGTATGCACCCTGAGTGGCACCCAAAAATGAACAGGCACGGAAGTTTTTCCAGCTTTTGTTCTGTCTCAGCTGAGTGCATCTCTCTCTTTTTATATTTATGAAAATTGCTCTTGGGTCTCCCTAAGAGTAAAAGGCGAAACCAGACGTGGACTCCTTGCACACATGCCCTTAGAGAGATGCGACTGCACCTCACTGACGAGGCCCACAGAAGGCCGAAACGATCGTCTGGGGTTGTTGTTTCTCTTGTTCAGAGAAGAATTGCCTGGTATTTCGGTGCTGGACTGTCATTGGGCAGGGTCAGACTGATATGCTACAGGATATTTTTTCTCTGTGAAGGGGCATAGTGTGCTAAAAGAGTATGCACCCTGAGTGGCACCCAAAAATGAACAGGCACAGAAGTTTTTCCAGCTTTTGTTCTGTCTCAGCTGAGTGCATCTCTCTCTTTTTATATTTATGAAAATTGCTCTTGGGTCTCCCTAAGAGTAAAAGGGGAAACCAGACGTGGACTCCTTGCACACATGCCCTTAGAGAGATGCGACTGCACCTCACTGACGAGGCCCACAGAAGGCCGAAACAATCGTCTGGGGTTGTTGTTTCTCTTGTTCAGAGAAGAATTGCCTGGTATTTCGGTGCTGGACTGTCATTGGGCAGGGTCAGACTGATATGCTACAGGATATTTTTTCTCTGTGAAGGGGCATAGTGTGCTAAAAGAGTATGCACCCTGAGTGGCACCCAAAAATGAACAGGCACGGAAGTTTTTCCAGCTTTTGTTCTGTCTCAGCTGAGTGCATCTCTCTCTTTTTATATTTATGAAAATTGCTCTTGGGTCTCCCTAAGAGTAAAAGGGGAAACCAGACGTGGACTCCTTGCACACATGCCCTTAGAGAGATGCGACTGCACCTCACTGACGAGGCCCACAGAAGGCCGAAACGATCGTCTGGGGTTGTTGTTTCTCTTGTTCAGAGAAGAACTGCCTGGTATTTTGGTGCTGGACTGTCATTGGGCAGGGTCAGACTGATATGCTACAGGATATTTTTTCTCTGTGAAGGGGCATAGTGTGCTAAAAGAGTATGCACCCTGAGTGGCACCCAAAAATGAACAGGCACGGAAGTTTTTCCAGCTTTTGTTCTGTCTCAGCTGAGTGCATCTCTCTCTTTTTATATTTATGAAAATTGCTCTTGGGTCTCCCTAAGAGTAAAAGGGGAAACCAGACGTGGACTCCTTGCACACATGCCCTTAGAGAGATACGACTGCACCTCACTGACGAGGCCCACAGAAGGCCGAAACGATCGTCTGGGGTTGTTGTTTCTCTTCTTCAGAGAAGAATTGCCTGGTATTTCGGTGCTGGACTGTCATTGGGCAGGGTCAGACTGATATGCTACAAGATATTTTTTCTCTGTGAAGGGGCATAGTGTGCTAAAAGAGTATGCACCCTGAGTGGCACCCAAAAATGAACAGGCACGGATGTTGTTCCAGCTTTTGTTCTGTCTCAGCTGAGTGCATCTCTCTCTTTTTATATTTATGAAAATTGCTCTTGGGTCTCCCTAAGAGTAAAAGGGGAAACCAGACGTGGACTCCTTGCACACATGCCCTTAGAGAGATGCGACTGCACCTCACTGACGAGGCCCACAGAAGGCTGAAACGATTGTCTGGGGTTGTTGTTTCTCTTGTTCAGAGAAGAATTACCTGGTATTTCGGTGCTGGACTGTCATTGGGCAGGGTCAGACTGATATGCTACAGGATATTTTTTCTCTGTGAAGGGGCATAGTGTGCTAAAAGAGTATGCACCCTGAGTGGCACCCAAAAATGAACAGGCACGGAAGTTTTTCCAGCTTTTGTTCTGTCTCAGCTGAGTGCATCTCTCTCTTTTTATATTTATGAAAATTGCTCTTGGGTCTCCCTAAGAGTAAAAGGGGAAACCAGACGTGGACTCCTTGCACACATGCCCTTAGAGAGATGCGACTGCACCTCACTGACGAGGCCCACAGAAGGCCGAAACGATCGTCTGGGGTTGTTGTTTCTCTTGTTCAGAGAAGAATTGCCTGGTATTTCGGTGCTGGACTGTCATTGGGCAGGGTCAGACTGATATGCTACAGGATATTTTTTCTCTGTGAAGGGGCATAGTGTGCTAAAAGAGTATGCACCCTGAGTGGCACCCAAAAATGAACAGGCACGGAAGTTTTTCCAGCTTTTGTTCTGTCTCAGCTGAGTGCATCTCTCTCTTTTTATATTTATGAAAATTCCTCTTGGGTCTCCCTAAGAGTAAAAGGGGAAATCAGACGTGGACTCCTTGCACACATGCCCTTAGAGAGATGCGACTGCACCTCACTGACGAGGCCCACAGAAGGCCGAAACGATCGTCTGGGGTTGTTGCTTCTCTTGTTCAGAGAAGAATTGCCTGGTATTTCGGTGCTGGACTGTCATTGGGCAGGGTCAGACTGATATGCTACAGGATATTTTTTCTCTGTGAAGGGGCATAGTGTGCTAAAAGAGTATGCACCCTGAGTGGCACCCAAAAATGAACAGGCACGGAAGTTTTTCCAGCTTTTGTTCTGTCTCAGCTGAGTGCATCTCTCTCTTTTTAAATTTATGAAAATTGCTCTTGGGTCTCCCTAAGAGTAAAAGGGGAAACCAGAAGTGGACTCCTTGCACACATGCCCTTAGAGAGATGCGACTGCACCTCACTGACGAGGCCCACAGAAGGCCGAAACGATCGTCTGGGGTTGTTGTTTCTCTTGTTCAGAGAAGAATTGCCTGGTATTTCGGTGCTGGACTGTCATTGGGCAGGGTCAGACTGATATGCTACAGGATATTTTTTCTCTGTGAAGGGGCATAGTGTGCTAAAAGAGTATGCACCCTGAGTGGCACCCAAAAATGAACAGGGCACGGAAGTTTTTCCAGCTTTTGTTCTGTCTCAGCTGAGTGCATCTCTCTCTTTTTATATTTATGAAAATTGCTCTTGGGTCTCCCTAAGAGTAAAAGGGGAAACCAGACGTGGACTCCTTGCACACATGCCCTTAGAGAGATGCGACTGCACCTCACTGACGAGGCCCACAGAAGGCCGAAACGATCGTCTGGGGTTGTTGTTTCTCTTGTTCAGAGAAGAATTGCCTGGTATTTCGGTGCTGGACTGTCATTGGGCAGGGTCAGACTGATATGCTACAGGATATTTTTTCTCTGTGAAGGGGCATAGTGTGCTAAAAGAGTATGCACCCTGAGTGGCACCCAAAAATGAACAGGCACGGAAGTTTTTCCAGCTTTTGTTCTGTCTCAGCTGAGTGCATCTCTCTCTTTTTATATTTATGAAAATTGCTCTTGGGTCTCCCTAAGAGTAAAAGGGGAAACCAGACGTGGACTCCTTGCACACATGCCCTTAGAGAGATGCGACTGCACCTCACTGACGAGGCCCACAGAAGGCCGAAACGATCGTCTAGGGTTGTTGTTTCTCTTGTTCAGAGAAGAATTGCCTGGTATTTCGGTGCTGGACTGTCATTGGGCAGGGTCAGACTGATATGCTACAGGATATTTTTTCTCTGTGAAGGGGCATAGTGTGCTAAAAGAGTATGCACCCTGAGTGGCACCCAAAAATGAACAGGCACAGAAGTTTTTCCAGCTTTTGTTCTGTCTCAGCTGAGTGCATCTCTCTCTTTTTATATTTATGAAAATTGCTCTTGGGTCTCCCTAAGAGTAAAAGGGGAAACCAGACGTGGACTCCTTGCACACATGCCCTTAGAGAGATGCGACTGCACCTCACTGACGAGGCCCACAGAAGGCCGAAACGATCGTCTGGGGTTGTTGTTTCTCTTGTTCAGAGAAGAATTGCCTGGTATTTCGGTGCTGGACTGTCATTGGGCAGGGTCAGACTGATATGCTACAGGATATTTTTTCTCTGTGAAGGGGCATAGTGTGCTAAAAGAGTATGCACCCTGAGTGGCACCCAAAAATGAACAGGCACGGAAGTTTTTCCAGCTTTTGTTCTGTCTCAGCTGAGTGCATCTCTCTCTTTTTATATTTATGAAAATTCCTCTTGGGTCTCCCTAAGAGTAAAAGGGGAAACCAGACGTGGACTCCTTGCACACATGCCCTTAGAGAGATGCGACTGCACCTCACTGACGAGGCCCACAGAAGGCCGAAACGATCGTCTGGGGTTGTTGTTTCTCTTGTTCAGAGAAGAATTGCCTGGTATTTTGGTGCTGGACTGTCATTGGGCAGGGTCAGACTGATATGCTACAGGATATTTTTTCTCTGTGAAGGGGCATAGTGTGCTAAAAGAGTATGCACCCTGAGTGGCACCCAAAAATGAACAGGCACAGAAGTTTTTCCAGCTTTTGTTCTGTCTCAGCTGAGTGCATCTCTCTCTTTTTATATTTATGAAAATTGCTCTTGGGTCTCCCTAAGAGTAAAAGGGGAAACCAGACGTGGACTCCTTGCACACATGCCCTTAGAGAGATACGACTGCACCTCACTGACGAGGCCCACAGAAGGCCGAAACGATCGTCTGGGGTTGTTGTTTCTCTTGTTCAGAGAAGAATTGCCTGGTATTTCGGTGCTGGACTGTCATTGGGCAGGGTCAGACTGATATGCTACAAGATATTTTTTCTCTGTGAAGGGGCATAGTGTGCTAAAAGAGTATGCACCCTGAGTGGCACCCAAAAATGAACAGGCACGGATGTTTTTCCAGCTTTTGTTCTGTCTCAGCTGAGTGCATCTCTCTCTTTTTATATTTATGAAAATTGCTCTTGGGTCTCCCTAAGAGTAAAAGGGGAAACCAGACGTGGACTCCTTGCACACATGCCCTTAGAGAGATGCGACTGCACCTCACTGACGAGGCCCACAGAAGGCCGAAACGATCGTCTGGGGTTGTTGTTTCTCTTGTTCAGAGAAGAATTGCCTGGTATTTCGGTGCTGGACTGTCATTGGGCAGGGTCAGACTGATATGCTACAGGATATTTTTTCTCTGTGAAGGGGCATAGTGTGCTAAAAGAGTATGCACCCTGAGTGGCACCCAAAAATGAACAGGCACGGAAGTTTTTCCAGCTTTTGTTCTGTCTCAGCTGAGTGCATCTCTCTCTTTTTATATTTATGAAAATTGCTCTTGGGTCTCCCTAAGAGTAAAAGGGGAAACCAGACGTGGACTCCTTGCACACATGCCCTTAGAGAGATGCGACTGCACCTCACTGACGAGGCCCACAGAAGGCCGAAACGATCGTCTGGGGTTGTTGTTTCTCTTGTTCAGAGAAGAATTGCCTGGTATTTCGGTGCTGGACTGTCATTGGGCAGGGTCAGACTGATATGCTACAGGATATTTTTTTCTCTGTGAAGGGGCATAGTGTGCTAAAAGAGTATGCACCCTGAGTGGCACCCAAAAATGAACAGGCACGGAAGTTTTTCCAGCTTTTGTTCTGTCTCAGCTGAGTGCATCTCTCTCTTTTTATATTTATGAAAATTGCTCTTGGGTCTCCCTAAGAGTAAAAGGGGAAACCAGACGTGGACTCCTTGCACACATGCCCTTAGAGAGATACGACTGCACCTCACTGACGAGGCCCACAGAAGGCCGAAACGATAGTCTGGGGTTGTTGTTTCTCTTGTTCAGAGAAGAATTGCCTGGTATTTCGGTGCTGGACTGTCATTGGGCAGGGTCAGACTGATATGCTACAAGATATTTTTTCTCTGTGAAGGGGCATAGTGTGCTAAAAGAGTATGCACCCTGAGTGGCACCCAAAAATGAACAGGCACGGATGTTTTTCCAGCTTTTGTTCTGTCTCAGCTGAGTGCATCTCTCTCTTTTTATATTTATGAAAATTGCTCTTGGGTCTCCCTAAGAGTAAAAGGGGAAACCAGACGTGGACTCCTTGCACACATGCCCTTAGAGAGATGCGACTGCACCTCACTGACGAGGCCCACAGAAGGCCGAAACGATCGTCTGGGGTTGTTGTTTCTCTTGTTCAGAGAAGAATTGCCTGGTATTTCGGTGCTGGACTGTCATTGGGCAGGGTCAGACTGATATGCTACAGGATATTTTTTCTCTGTGAAGGGGCATAGTGTGCTAAAAGAGTATGCACCCTGAGTGGCACCCAAAAATGAACAGGCACGGAAGTTTTTCCAGCTTTTGTTCTGCCTCAGCTGAGTGCATCTCTCTCTTTTTATATTTATGAAAATTGCTCTTGGGTCTCCCTAAGAGTAAAAGGGGAAACCAGACGTGGACTCCTTGCACACATGCCCTTAGAGAGATGCGACTGCACCTCACTGACGAGGCCCACAGAAGGCCGAAACGATCGTCTGGGGTTGTTGTTTCTCTTGTTCAGAGAAGAATTGCCTGGTATTTCGGTGCTGGACTGTCATTGGGCAGGGTCAGACTGATATGCTACAGGATATTTTTTCTCTGTGAAGGGGCATAGTGTGCTAAAAGAGTATGCACCCTGAGTGGCACCCAAAAATGAACAGGCACGGAAGTTTTTCCAGCTTTTGTTCTGTCTCAGCTGAGTGCATCTCTCTCTTTTTATATTTATGAAAATTCCTCTTGGGTCTCCCTAAGAGTAAAAGGGGAAATCAGACGTGGACTCCTTGCACACATGCCCTTAGAGAGATGCGACTGCACCTCACTGACGAGGCCCACAGAAGGCCGAAACGATCGTCTGGGGTTGTTGCTTCTCTTGTTCAGAGAAGAATTGCCTGGTATTTCGGTGCTGGACTGTCATTGGGCAGGGTCAGACTGATATGCTACAGGATATTTTTTCTCTGTGAAGGGGCATAGTGTGCTAAAAGAGTATGCACCCTGAGTGGCACCCAAAAATGAACAGGCACGGAAGTTTTTCCAGCTTTTGTTCTGTCTCAGCTGAGTGCATCTCTCTCTTTTTATATTTATGAAAATTGCTCTTGGGTCTCCATAAGAGTAAAAGGGGAAACCAGAAGTGGACTCCTTGCACACATGCCCTTAGAGAGATGCGACTGCACCTCACTGACGAGGCCCACAGAAGGCCGAAACGATCGTCTGGGGTTGTTGTTTCTCTTGTTCAGAGAAGAATTGCCTGGTATTTCGGTGCTGGACTGTCATTGGGCAGGGTCAGACTGATATGCTACAGGATATTTTTTCTCTGTGAAGGGGCATAGTGTGCTAAAAGAGTATGCACCCTGTGTGGCACCCAAAAATGAACAGGCACGGAAGTTTTTCCAGCTTTTGTTCTGTCTCAGCTGAGTGCATCTCTCTCTTTTTATATTTATGAAAATTGCTCTTGGGTCTCCCTAAGAGTAAAAGGGGAAACCAGACGTGGACTCCTTGCACACATGCCCTTAGAGAGATGCGACTGCACCTCACTGACGAAGCCCACAGAAGGCCGAAACGATCGTCTGGGGTTGTTGTTTCTCTTGTTCAGAGAAGAATTGCCTGGTATTTCGGTGCTGGACTGTCATTGGGCAGGGTCAGACTGATATGCTGCAGGATATTTTTTCTCTGTGAAGGGGCATAGTGTGCTAAAAGAGTATGCACCCTGAGTGGCACCCAAAAATGAACAGGCACGGAAGTTTTTCCAGCTTTTGTTCTGTCTCAGCTGAGTGCATCTCTCTCTTTTTATATTTATGAAAATTGCTCTTGGGTCTCCCTAAGAGTAAAAGGGGAAACCAGATGTGGACTCCTTGCACACATGCCCTTAGAGAGATGCGACTGCACCTCACTGACGAGGCCCACAGAAGGCCGAAACGATCGTCTGGGGTTGTTGTTTCTCTTGTTCAGAGAAGAATTGCCTGGTATTTCGGTGCTGGACTGTCATTGGGCAGGGTCAGACTGATATGCTACAGGATATTTTTTCTCTGTGAAGGGGCATAGTGTGCTAAAAGAGTATGCACCCTGAGTGGCACCCAAAAATGAACAGGCACGGAAGTTTTTCCAGCTTTTGTTCTGTCTCAGCTGAGTGCATCTCTCTCTTTTTATATTTATGAAAATTGCTCTTGGGTCTCCCTAAGAGTAAAAGGGGAAACCAGACGTGGACTCCTTGCACACATGCCCTTAGAGAGATGCAACTGCACCTCACTGACGAGGCCCACAGAAGGCCGAAACGATCGTCTAGGGTTGTTGTTTCTCTTGTTCAGAGAAGAATTGCCTGGTATTTCGGTGCTGGACTGTCATTGGGCAGTGTCAGACTGATATGCTACAGGATATTTTTTCTCTGTGAAGGGGCATAGTGTGCTAAAAGAGTATGCACCCTGAGTGGCACCCAAAAATGAACAGGCACGGAAGTTTTTCCAGCTTTTGTTCTGTCTCAGCTGAGTGCATCTCTCTCTTTTTATATTTATGAAAATTGCTCTTGGGTCTCCCTAAGAGTAAAAGGGGAAACCAGACGTGGACTCCTTGCACACATGCCCTTAGAGAGATGCGACTGCACCTCACTGACGAGGCCCACAGAAGGCCGAAACGATCGTCTGGGGTTGTTGTTTCTCTTGTTCAGAGAAGAATTGCCTGGTATTTCGGTGCTGGACTGTCATTGGGCAGGATCAGACTGATATGCTACAGGATATTTTTTCTCTGTGAAGGGGCATAGTGTGCTAAAAGAGTATGCACCCAGAGTGGCACCCAAAAATGAACAGGCACGGAAGTTTTTCCAGCTTTTGTTCTGTCTCAGCTGAGTGCATCTCTCTCTTTTTATATTTATGAAAATTGCTCTTGGGTCTCCCTAAGAGTAAAAGGGGAAACCAGACGTGGACTCCTTGCACACATGCCCTTAGAGAGATGCGACTGCACCTCACTGACGAGGCCCACAGAAGGCCGAAACGATCGTCTAGGGTTGTTGTTTCTCTTGTTCAGAGAAGAATTGCCTGGTATTTCGGTGCTGGACTGTCATTGGGCAGGGTCAGACTGATATGCTACAGGATATTTTTTCTCTGTGAAGGGGCATAGTGTGCTAAAAGAGTATGCACCCTGAGTGGCACCCAAAAATGAACAGGCACAGAAGTTTTTCCAGCTTTTGTTCTGTCTCAGCTGAGTGCATCTCTCTCTTTTTATATTTATGAAAATTGCTCTTGGGTCTCCCTAAGAGTAAAAGGGGAAACCAGACGTGGACTCCTTGCACACATGCCCTTAGAGAGATGCGACTGCACCTCACTGACGAGGCCCACAGAAGGCCGAAACGATCTTCTGGGGTTGTTGTTTCCCTTGTTCAGAGAAGAATTGCCTGGTATTTTGGTGCTGGACTGTCATTGGGCAGGGTCAGACTGATATGCTACAGGATATTTTTTCTCTGTGAAGGGGCATAGTGTGCTAAAAGAGTATGCACCCTGAGTGGCACCCAAAAATGAACAGGCACGGAAGTTTTTCCAGCTTTTGTTCTGTCTCAGCTGAGTACATCTCTCTCTTTTTATACATTGAAACTGAGTACCATAGCAGTTTCTGCCCCCCCTTCCCTTACCCTTATCCCCATTTACCCCTTCCAATCCTTCCCTAAGAAGTAGACTACAGCTATAATTAAGAGAAAATAAGTTTTGACTTCTTAGTTTCTGTTCACCCCCTATTACTGGTGAACATTTGAACAGTGTTTATCCGCCAATACTGTTTTACCAATATAAGTTGCTCTTATGCTTCATCATATTAATGAGTTAAGGTTTACATGATAGCAAAAATAACTACTAATGTACAGAGCTTTTTGAGACACCTCAGACAAGCTTCAGTGCAAAGAAGTAATACTGAGGTTGGGATAGAACCATAACGAGTTTGACTAACCCTTCTCTTCTTTTTGCTTTCATCTTCCCTAGCCCTTTGTGCTCCTGCCCCTGACATATTGATCTTCAGCCCTTGTACTGACTGGGCTTCCTCTTTCCCTTTTTTTTTTGTCTCCCCCCTTCATATTATCTGAATCTATAAAATGTAAGGCTTGCAGTTTTTGTCTCATAATACACGGGTTGAATACGCCAGCTAAAAGGATTCTCCTTCTAAATCAACTTAGACAGAACAAAATCGATGTGGCATTTATCCAGGAGACCCATTGGCAACAGCAGAGGGGTGAGTCATTTAAATTTAAATATGGGGCCTCCCACCACATGAAATCTAGAGGAGTGGCAATTCTTATTAGGGATTCAGTGAGTTTTGAGGAAATTTACAGTGAATACGACCCCCAGGCACGATATATCCTGTTAGTATGTAAGCTCAATAATGTGCTGTTTACCTTAGTTAATGTGTATGTCCCCAATGTGAAGCAGATTCAGTTCCTCAAAAAAATACTTAAGCAAGTAACAAGCATTAGACAGGGGGAACTTTGCCTAGGGGGGGATTTTAACCTCACATGGGACCCAGATGTAGACAGATTGGTACCTCCCACAACAAAAAATGATAGGTCTTCTCAGTCAAAAGCTAGCACATTCCGAAAAGTGATGTATCAATTTCAATTATACGATGCTTGGAGGGCGTATAACGCCTCAGAGCGAGATTACACATTTTATTCAAACCCTCACAGGTCTTATTCCAGAATAGACACATTTTTTTATCACAGCTAAGTTGTTAGACAAGTTAGTCAAATCTAAAATACTACCAATATCTTGGTCAGACCATAACTCAGTAACATTAGAAACAGGTCCTGTCACCCCTAATGAGGGATATGTCTGGAGACTAGCGGACTGGTTAATTCAGTAGCTCTCAAATGTGAAAGATTTTATAAAGACCATGACAGAATTCTTGAGGATAAATGATGATAGTCAAACAAACACCCAAAATCTATGGGCCACTCTCAAAGCATATATGAGGGGACACTATATCAAATCAGCGGCTAGAGAGAAAAGGAAAAGAGGGGGTTCATTGGCCGAACTAGTATGCAAACTGAGAGCTTGTCAGCTCCAACGTTCTAGCGGTTATTTTATGGAGGTCAATAGTCAGTTACAGATACTGAAAGAGCAGATTAGGGACCTGGAGCTCCTTTGAGTTCAAAGGACCCTAGATAAGTTTAGACATACATTTTATTATTGTAATAACAAACCCACCACCTTCCTAGCAAACAAATTACAGAATCAAACAGCACAAAAATGAATAGTGTCTATCAAACAGGGCTCCTCTGTGGTTACTTCACCCAGGGATATAGGCCTAGCTTTCTGTGAATTTTACAGATCCCTATATAATATTCAGTCAGATCTGGACAGCTCGGAATCTTTAAAGGACACCATTAGGTCTTTTCTGAGAAAATTAAGGCTCCCAACTCTATCAGAAGAGAATGTAAAATCCCTAAGAGACCAAATCTCAATTAAAGAGATTAAAACGGTGATTAACCAACTTAAAATAGGTAAGGCTCCTGGCCCAGATGGATACACAGGGCCATTTTATAAAACATTTAAACATTTACTAATACCCATACTATATAGATTCTTTAATGAGATTATGCAGTTGGGGACAATTGCCCCAGAATTCCTGGAGACATCTATAATCACTTTACTAAAACCAGACAAAGACCCTGTAGAGTGCGGAAGTTACAGGCCCATATAACTGATTAATGTAGACACCAAGATATATTCCAAGATACTAGCCAACTGCTTGGCGAAAGTTATACCAACTTTACTACATGGGGATCAGGTTGGGTTCATTCCAGGAAGAGAAGGGCCTGATAACACTAGGAGAATAGTCCATATAATGTCAAAGGCCAAAAGAAGAGAGATTCCCCTCCTCGCACTGTCACTAGACACAGAAAAGGCGTTTGACAGGGTGAGGTGGGAATACTTATGGGAGACATTAGAGAGTTTTGGCCTACCAACTCAATACATTAAGGCAGTGGAGACATTATATTCATGCCCTACGGCATCAGCTAGGAGTAGGTTTCCACTCAGAAAAATGTAAAAGTATCCAATGGTACCAGGGAGGGGTGTCTCCTGTCACCATTACTATTCACACTCACAATAGAGCCCCTAGATCAGGCCATCAGAGGAAATAGTAAAATAGAGGGAGTGACTTTCAGAAACTCAACACACAAAATCACACTTTTTGCGAATGATGTTACCCTTTTATTGACCTCCCCGAAAACTTCTCTACCTGCTCTAATGGATTTAATTAAAACAATTCGGAAACCTTAGTTTCTATAATCTAAATTTAACTAAAACTGAAGCTTTTCAGATAGGTATACCACCTTCAGTATTAGTTGATATTCAGGGCATGTATGACTTTAAATGGGTGGATAATAGTATAAAACATCTGGGAGTCTATTTGAGCCGAGATCTGTCTACAATTGTAGCTAGAAACTTCACAGATAGAATGCAGGAGTTTAAAAAGACTTTAGAATCTTGGGAGTACTCAGAAATATCATGGACAGGAAGGATTGCAACGATAAAAATGTAATTTCTTCCGAAAATTACATATCTTTTCTGTTGCATCCCTATTCAAATACCCAGGTCAATACTTAACAGACTACAAGGCATGGTGTCATCTTACATTTGGAGAGGCAGGAAACCGAGGGTTTCTGGTCATATCCTACAAAGAGCAATTAAACAAGGAGGTTTGGCTTTGCCAAATATTCTAGCATACCATGATCCAGCCAAATTCTCTCATATCATGGGATGGAGCACTGCAGACTCTAATCTCAGATGGCAGGAGGTTGAGAGAGACATCATACCGATGAACATGAGACTGCTAGATCTTATTTGGATACCTGCCCACTACTGAGATAGGCTCGGGTTAACTCAGCCAGTTATATTAGATGCTCTTAAATTTTGGGACAAAGACACAGACCGCATATAGCTCCGCACCCATCCCCCATTCACCCCATTGTGAGTGTAGCTTGGTGTCTCCAAGAAATGCACATGAACATATTGACAGGATTGGGAGACTTGTTAGTTACCGACCTACATGAGGGTATAGACCGATTATCACTTAACACCTTTATGACAAAATTCCACATCCCTAGAAAATTCTACTTTAAAACATTCAGACTGCTCAGTTTTATACAGAACTGGGAGTTACTAAATAGTAAGTGGAGGGAAAAAACAGTGTGGGAAACCTGTTGGATAACAGATAACAAGCCAAAGGGTCTACTATCCTATTTTTACTCCTTTTTGATTACGGGAAATCCATTAGCGAAGACTACTGCTCAGTTAGCGTGGGAAAGGGATCTACATGAGACTTTGGACCTGAAGGAGTGGCTTGGGGAAGTTTCTGTAGTTAGGAGGTTCCTTCATTGCTCCACACTTTGGGAAGTACACTACAAAATAGTACACAGCTGGCATCTAGTGCCTAAACGTCTACACCAATTTTATGCCAACTCGTCCCCTGTTTGTTGGAAAAACTGTTGTCAGATAGGTACCTGGATGCATATGTGGTGGGAGTGCCCCAAGATTAGGCCCTTTTGGCGAACCTGTATGAGGCTATTAGGAGATCTTCATTATAATCTTCCATTCACGCCAGCGATCAGCCTGTTGCACTTGCACTTTCCTAGAATGACCCTACAGAGAAAAATCTTTCTAATTTTTTTTCTTAAGGCTGCAAAATTAACAATTGCCAGGAAGTGGAAGCAGGCATCACCTCCTTCCGTCCAGAATGTAATAGACCAACTCGCATATATGAAAAAAATGGAAGCATACGTCTTCAACTTAGTGGGGAAGGCCGACTTACATGCTAAAATTTGGGAAAGTTGGTAGGAATTTTTTTGGCGACTGATCGGATGAAGGGGGTGGATGGATGAGAGTGGGGGGTTGATGAAGACTGTAGTAGAAAAAGTGGGCTACTCCGATGTCCCTTCCCTTCTTTTTTTTTTCTCTCTCTCCTTCTCTTTACCTTGTCTTTCCTTCCATTCTATCTGAAGATACCATAGCTAGGAGAGGTGTCTCAATAGATTATTGGTAGTTAAAAACTAACATTACGTGACTCAATTCCAATGTTGTTTATTATGTAAGAGCAACTTGTCGACATTTCCTACATACTACAATATATGTGATATTACACTAATCTTCATTATATTCAGATTATCATTCCATAAAATGTATAAGTTCCCCAGGATACAGAAAGTATGAAAAGTTAAATAGGTTTAAACTTAGAAAAAGAGGCAACATTATATTATGATCGCTTTACTTTGTCTATGTGTACAATCTTTGGTTCAGAGGTTTGAATACAGGAATCGGATCATGAGTAAACATAGAAAAGGAAAGCTTCTGATGTGTTTTCTTGATGAGTATCTGCTACTGTCATATGTTTTTTTTTATATCTCTTTATTAATCGCCAACAATGTTCAATATACAAAGATCAATCTTATTGTCATATATAACCAAAAAAAACAAAGACTTAACTATGCAGTTACCATTAAACAGCATATGACATTATTTTGTCGACATTTTTATAGTCGGCGCCTCGCAGCACCTGGCTGAAAAGAGCCTGACAAAAAAAATAAAAAATAGAAAGAAAAAGCAGAGAAAGAAAAGGAAAACAAAAACAAAAAACAAACAAAAAAAAACAAGTCTCCCTCGATCCCTGGGACAATTGATATTATATCTCGGCAGCATTTGTTATCCATGTATGCGGGAACAACTCTAGTATTACCATTTCTGCAAAACTAGAGGAAGACAGAAAAGGCGATAAAATCTGTTTTTGTATGGGTAACGGGTAAGACTTAATGATGGAATACCATCCAACTAAAAATTTCTTAATTATTTTTTCTGAAGAATCCTGTAGATGATAGTATTCAAAAATAATCTGTCCTTGAATAGACTGAGTAACCTCTGAAAAAGCAGGCCCTCTTTTAGCTTTCCAGCTTTTTAATATACTCTGTCTTACTACTAATATTATAGTATTTAGTGGACGTACCCAGTGGCTATCTTGGTCAATCCTGGAATGTGAGGGAAATAGATAGATTATGAATATTATTAAACCAGTATATAGTTTTCAACCATAATTGGTTGATCTTAGGACATGACCAAAACATATGGAATATGTCTGCTTCCAGATGCGAACATCTTGGACAACATGAGGACCTAGTTACATAGAACCTGGCAAGTTTAGCTGGGTATAGATAGAAATTATTTATGAGCTTCATGTGTGATTCCTTCCAACGTGATGGAATTTTACACTTGTCCAAGGTACTGAAACTCTGCCTGACTCTATCCTGATCTATATCTGGAATTGATGGGATCCAAAAGTTGCAAATCTTATCTAAAAATCCTTGGCTTTGCTTTGACAACATGATGTCATATATTAATGAAATTGACGTATCACCAGAAACAAATTTTTGTATTAGGGTTCTGACATCGGACCACGCAACGGATAAAGGGAACAGCCACTTTTGAGCAGCAACAAAATGTTGGATTTGAAAGAAAGCAAATAAATCTGACCTAATTAACTTATATACTGAAAACAGAATTTCCCCCGACAGTACTAGATAGTCTGGACCTAGTAATTGACTTACTAAACTTAAACCTTTCTCTGCCCAAGATTTAAAGGGTCTATGATTGATACCCGGAGAGAATAGCGGGTTACCCTGAATAGGGAGAAACTCTGAAAAGGTAAAATCTAGCTCTAAAATTCTACAAAACTTGTGCCACGCAAGGACTATATTCTTAAATGTTATAAGCGAGAAAACAGAGGGCAACTGTCGAGGCTTGCAGTGTAATATTGCTGTTAACGCAAAAGGATATATAAAAAAAGACTCCTCTTCAATAGAAGAGAATGTATTTGTTCCGGCCAACCAATCAATCGCAAATTTTATCAACAATGCAATATTATACAAGCTGATGTCTGGGAACGATACACCCCCGGACAGAGGTTTCTGCATTAGCCTAGATAATGTAATGCATGGTTTTTTATTTTCCCAAATAAATTTAGAAAAATAACTGCGCAATTTTCTTAGGTCACTGTTAGATAGAAATAGGGGTACATTTTGTAGTGGATAGAGAAGGCGTGGAAAAATAATAGTTTTCACCAAGTTCACCCTTGCCATTAAAGACAATGGGAAAGAGGTCCATAATTGCAAATCCAATTTGATTTTTTGAAATAAAGGGACATAATTATCTGCATACCAATGCTTGGGATTCTTATGCAACACTAGTCCCAAATATTTAATGGTCTCCACCTCTTTAAAAGGATTATTAAAAAAAATGGGAGATGATTTTCCAACAGATATCAGTTTGCTTTTTTCAACATTGACCTTGCAACCTGAAAATGAGCTGAACTCTTCCAATAGATGGGTCAAAATTGGAATAGATTGCTGGAGATTTTCCAGAAATACTAAGATATCATCCGCATATAACAGAGTATTTAGCCGATGCGAGCCTAATGGAATCCCCATTAGGCTATTTCTTAATCAGATCGCAAGCGGCTCTAACGCTGTATTAAACAACAAGGGAGATAGTGGGCAGCCTTGCCGAGTACCATGTTGAAGTGTTATCTTAGGGGAAGAGGTCCCATTTACCAATATATGTGATATGGGTTTCGAATAAATTCTGTGGATAAATTGGGCAAAGTTCCCTTTAATCCCAAATTTCCCAAGCGAGGTAAATAAATGCTCCCAGACTATAGAGTCAAACGCTTTAACCGCATCCAATGTAAGAACAGCCATATCATGAACTCTACTCACATTATATTCTTGCTCCTTATTCCAAGCATAGTCTAAAAAGGTTGTTAGTTTGCGTATATTCTTACACGGGTTCCTATTAGTCATGAACCCCGTCTGGTCCGGATGAATGAGTTTCTGTAAACAGACCGAAAATCTGACAGCTAAAATAGAAGCTAAGATCTTGTAATCTGAATTCAGGACCGAAATCGGCCTATATGATGCTGGATCCTCTGCATCTTTACCCTTTTTCAAGATAAGAGAGATGTTGGCCATTGAAAAATAAGATGAAATTGGTTTGTCTACTGTATAATAATTATTAAACAGGTTCTCTAGTACCGGTAATAAATCTTCCTTTAAACTTTAAACATTTGTAAAACTCTGATGGAAATCCATCTGGACCAGGCGCTTTATTGAGTTTCAATTTATCAATAGCTTTGCAAATCTCTCCTCTAGTTATAGGTTCATTTAACATAGTCAATTCTTCAGATTGGATCTTGGGTGTCACAATTTTTTACCAGAATATATCTTGATTATAAGAATTAGTCTTAACGGGGGGCGGAGCCGGCACTGGATAGTGATGGCCGCACATTAGGTGAGCTCCGGTGCCTCAGCCCGAGAAAGTACAATGCAAGCTCTTAAAACCTGGCTCTCTCACTTAATAAACACAGTTTTATTGCGCCATACCTAAGTTAGATCAAAGACTAACTACTGAAAGACCGCTTCTGTGAGTTACGTGATTTGGCAGACACCTCCTAACAATCACAGGCCCTGTGTCACTAACCGGAAAGGTAATCTGCATAAAAGTACTCTACATTGCACGGGCTAATACCGCTTGAGCCGTAAGCACGAAAGAGGACCCACACTGAGTAAGAGATGCTGCCGTGAGAGGTAATCGGCCTTTTGCTGCATACAAGGGAATCCTGATCGCCGCTGACGAGCGCCATCTTGGTGAGTCATACGCACTTAGGATTACAATGAGGCCTGCCCAGCTCGCGCTGAACATAAAGTAAAGCAGACATAAAGACATAAGGTCAGATTGAATAGCTCACCTTGCAGCGTGATTTACAAAGGGGATTTTGCAGGCAAGGGCATCATGGATGTATACAATTAAAGAGACAGTCTTTGGTAATAATCTGAATAGAGACACAAAATACCCAGCACATGTTTGGTAAAGACAGAGTTTACAGAAGATTTTCTCTCATACTCAGCATATCCAGAAATGAAAGGATATATATTCAGTTATTTAAGCTTATCAATGGGCCCCTCTAACAAAAACCTAGAACAAATGTTAAGTTAATCTATGCCCTTCCGGTAGGGATTGCATTGAAGCTGGAATTGTTTAAACAAGAAAATTGCAAGAATCTACATGAGAATGCAGATCTAATTCTTTTATAGCTGTATTTGACATACAACATTATTAACACTGAGGCTAGAATCTAATATGAATTGCCACAGGGGGAGCCTCTGTCTATAACACAGCTGATAATATATGCAATCACAATCTCAACAAGATATATGCTCCTATTGTTGTGACTGTCTGAAAATTTATATGTTTTGCTGCTGCCAACTGTACTGAGGCATTCCTTACAGAAAACAACACACACTTAGAGCAAACTTCAAACGCCACAGTGACATCTGCAATCAAAATGTCGCCAAAAAAAACCCCACAAAAAGTTAAACAAAACAAAAATGGGAACAGAAGCAATCCATCAATGGATAAATACCTTAAAGCAGCAGCTTTACCCACACCACTAGATGACCCCATTACCCCGCAAAAATCTCAATTCCTACATTCATCTAGCTCTTCTGACTCTGCTTCAGATGGGGAAGACAACATGGTTTCTGTTCCACAATCAGTGATCTCTTCTATACCATCAAAGCAAGATTTTTCTTCACTCATTACTCAAGTAAAACAGTGCATTAAAGATGAAATATCAGAGTTGAAAAGAGACATCACAGAAATAGGGAATCGAGTTAATGTTTTGGAAGAACATGTTCAGGAACATGACTTATGCATTTCGAAAGTGAATGATCATCTGGACCTTCAGGACCAAACTGTTCGTCAGTTAGAAGATAAAATAGAGGACTTAGAGAATAGGTCCAGAAGGCAAAACATCAGGATACATGGTATCCCGGAAACGGTCGACTCTTCAACTCTACAAGAATACCTACAATCCTTATTCTCTCAGCTCAGAGACCCTACAGATAATTCTGAAGTAGGAATAGATAGAGCCCATCGTGCCTTAAGATCCAGACCCCCTGAAGCGGCACCTCCCAGAGATGCGATCGTAAAAATAACAAATTATCAAATGAAGGAGCGCCTCATGACAGCAGCTAGAGATAAGAGACCTATACAAAAAGATGGAGCTACTTTACAATTCTTCGCTGACTTATCGGCTAGAACTCTGGCCAGGAGAAAAGAACTCTCAAACCTCACAAAACATCTTCAAGCCAGAAACATACCCTACAGATGGGGTCATCCTTTCCAACTCACAGTCATCTGGAAAAATAGGAGAGCAATTTGCTCATCTATCACAGAAATCGAAGATTTCTGCAGGAAGCTGGAAATTCCTCCACCAGATGGGGTCACTGTTAATGGACAGGTCTCCACTGTCACTTCTATCTCACAAACAACCCTGCTACCGCAACGTAAGGAGTGGCAGATGGTTCGTAGCGGACGAACAAAGAACTCTTCTTCCTCGGACTTCAAAGCCTAAACTGGTGGACAGTATCCTTTTATAAAAAAGATTCTCTGGGTGTTTTAGGTTACCAGAGTGAGAAAAGCCTCACGTATATTAATATAAGAGACCTCAGGATGGCTTCAAAGGTCTTACTATGAACACTAGTTATTAGTATCTCAAGATCTCATGCCAACTGAAAAATTGACAGGTTAGATAGAATGTTATATGCATAGCTGTACTTCGAGGGCTGAATGTTTTCCTCCCAGGAATTCATTGCCATTTCCCTCTATTGTTTATATAGAGTTAAAAATGTTTATGTTTTTCATGTTTTAATGTTCTATTGTTTTGTTATAGTTTTTTTTGTTAGACTGTTAGGTTTCATACTGCAGAGACGAAACATCATTTACGGGATCAACATGTTATATGAGAACAGAGTAGGAGCTGATAAGGTAACACCATGACAGATAAAAATATTCAATTTGTCACACAAAATGTAAAGGGTTTCAATGTCCCTAATAAAAGGCTAGCTATGAGCGACATAGCACAAAAGGGAGGGGAGATCATAGGTTTGCAGGAAACACATTTCAAAAGAGGCTCCATCCCCAAATATTTCTATAATAACTTCTCTCAACACTTCCATAGTTCTCACCCTAAGAAAAAGATAAATGGAGTTAGTATCCTCATACGTAGCTCCATACCCTTCCAATTAATTGATCAGAAAAAAGACACAGATGGCAGGTTCCTGGCGGTGTGTGGCGTCCTTTATAACAAAGTAGTCACGCTTGTTAATATTTACGCTCCCAATCAAAAACAAGCAGCCTTCTATAAATCAATAATAGCTCTAATACAAGACATACAAAAGGGCCAGTTGATAGTTATGGGTGATTTTAATCTGCCTTTTAATCCTAAATTAGACAGCTCCAACCCAAATATACACATTGCACATAACGCTTAAAACCATGTGGAATCTTGTTAAGACACTTGGACTACATGACCCTTGGAGAGTAGCCAACCCGGAACGGAGAGATTACACCTTTTTCTCCAGTCCAAATAAATCCCATTCAAGGATTGACTATATTTTTCTTGATCACATTACCCTATCCCACGCAATTACAACGAATATTACACACACTGCATGGTCAGACCACTCTATGGTTAGATGCTCTATCAATTGGCCATCAGCCCCAATCAGAGAATTCAGTTGGAGATTAGACGAATCATTGCTTCTAGATCCAGAGACACATAAGACTCTGGAGACTGAATTACAAGAATTTTTTCATAGAAATGTCCAAGAAGATATGCCACCAGCAACAGTGTGGGAAACACATAAAAGTTACATAAGAGGCTTACTGATCAAAATTAGAGCCAAAAAAATAAAAAAACAGAGGGAGGAATATCAACACATTACCAGGGAAATCACACAACTAGATTACTTGCACAAACTCCATCCACAAAATGATTCTATTTTCCAACAATTAAAATTTTACAGATCAAAATTAACTTCTCACTTACATATCAAAGCCCAAGGAATAGCTTTCAAACTTAAACAGAAATTTTATAGTGAGGCTGGGAAACCTGGCAGACAGTTGGCTAGGCTACTTAAAACCAAACAAGCAAAAACTTATATCCATACAATTAATAACTCTAGAGGGGAGAAAGTAGAAGATACCAAACAGATAGCAGACACATTTAAACAATATTACCACACACTATATAACCTCTTCCCTAACAGGTCCCAAATAGATCACAAAAATAAATGTAATGAATATTTAAAGACAGTTAAGGCCCCAACCATTTCAGAAAAGGACAGTGAACTGTTACAGGCCCCAATAAGCCATAAGGAAATCAGCGATGCAATAAAATCATTAAAACCTGAAAAAGCTCCTGGCCCAGACGGGTTCTCGGGTTCTTACTATAAACTATATTCACATATATTGACACCCCACCTACTAAATACATTTCAACAAATAGACAAAGGGGACGATCTACCGGAAACAATGTTACAAGCAGTTATCACAGTCCTTCCCAAACCGGGGAAAAAGCCCAACACCCCAGCTAATTTCGACCCATTTCTTTACTGAACCTTGATCTAAAAATTTTTGCCAAGGTTCTGGCCTCTAGGCTAAACGTTCTTCTCCCATCATTAATCTTCCCAGACCAAGTGGGTTTTGTGCCGCGGAGAGAGGCCCGGGACAATACTGTGAAACTTTTAAATATTATAGAATTTATCAATAAGAACAGAATACCTTCAGTGCTATTATCAACGGATGCTGAGAAAGCGTTCAATAGACTAGATTGGACCTTTCTGGAATCAGTACTCACCAAATTTAACATACCAACGGCATTTATAAACAAAATTATGGCCCTATATTCCTTCCCCACAGCCCAAATTAGAATAAATGGTACTCTCTCTGAACAATTTGAAATCCGAAATGGTACCCGACAGGGCTGCCCACTGTCCCCTTTACTATTTATATTATCACTAGAAATTTTTGCATGCAAAATTAGACTAAATGAAAACATTAGAGGTATAAATGTTAAAAACAGAGAATATAAGTTATCCATGTTTGCAGATGACGTTCTGATGTCTCTGTCAAGTCCCTTGGGGTCTCTCCCCGCGGTGCAGAAGGAACTGAAAGAGTATGGGGAAGTATCAAACTTTTCAGTAAACACTAATAAATCGGAACTTTTGCCACTACATATTCCCCAAAACACTATCACTACTATACAAAATAAATGTGATTTCGCGATTCAGACGAAAGCCATAAAATACTTGGGTATACATTTAACAAGCAGTCTGGACTCAATTCGCACTATTAATTACACTAGGCTATTAAAAACAATCTCTACTCAGGCCTCATCCTGGATGTCTAAAAATATATCTTGGATAGGGAGAATGAATACGGTTAAGATGGTACTCCTGCCAAAAGTCTTGTATATATTACAAACCTTACCCCTACCACATACTCTCACATATATACAAAAAATACAGAAAATAATGAACAGCTTTATATGGAAAGGGAAACAGCCAAGCGTATCCAAAATCTCACTGTATGCTAATAAAGACTCGGGAGGACTGGGAGTCCCTAATATATTATTATATAAACAAGCTATTTCCCTACAAAGAATTTTAGAATGGAGTAGAAATAATGGTTGTGACTCTAAACACTGGATACAATTAGAACATGACATCTCAGGGGTACCCCAACTAGGAGGTATGTGCTGGTTGCCCACAGCTTTAGCTAAATCTCAGAACACCTTCACAGCCACAGTAGTGTCGACTATATCGGATTGGATATACATCCGAGATAGATATAAGGGAATCTCCAGTGCCCATTCACCTTTGACACCAATTCTAGCTAACCCAGAGTTTTTAGAAGGCCAGAATCATAATACAGAGGGTGACAATAGTCTAAAGGGTCACATTCCAGTCACAATATTACTCAGAAAGGAGAAATTGCTGCCTATTGATGACTTACAAGAAGTGGGTGGTCGGTTTTTTAGTCAATGGATGAGGTATCACCAGACACGCCACTACATCATGACACACAGGAACAGAACAATGTTGACAAGGCCCTTAACGATATTTGAACAAATGTGCCTATCTAGCTCTACACCAAAAGGGATTATCTCTTCTATGTATAAATTGTTGCTCTCAGTCACAAAACCCAATCCTCATAATTATGTGAAAAGTTGGGAGAGAGACCTACTGGGACCTCAGGATCCTAAGATATGGGAAAATATATTTAGGACCATAGCTCACTCAGCACACACAACTGCAGCTTTAGAAACAAATTACAAAGTATTGTTTCGTTGGTATCTAACACCAAATAGAATGAAACATCTTTTTCCCTTAGCCAATGAAAAATGTTGGAGATGTAAGAAGGAAGAAGGCACTATGGGCCACATTTGGTGGTCATGCCCTACAATAAACATATATTGGGGAAAGATAATAGATGAAATAAATCTGGCTTTAGCTTGCGATGTTGCCCTTTCACCCCAAAGTTGTCTATTCAATATGTTAAGTAATATTAGATGTAAAATAAGAAGGAACCTTGGACATATTATGCTTAATTCAGCTAAGCAGCTCCTAGCAGTTGCGTGGCGAACTGACAAGATCCCTACAATAGATGAGTGGAGGGAAAGGGTGAAAGGAGCCCTGTTGCTAGAAAGATACTATTATTTTAAAACAAACCAGTTGGCAACATACAACGACATGTGGTTTTACTGGGAGTCTTATTTCGGAGCTATTAAACAACTTTAAACACATATAGATAACAAGTTCTTTAGCTTCCTGATTAGCCAAACCCGAATATTAGCTAGATGAGAATAAGACAAGGCGTTCTCTGCAGGAAGTAGTTGTTTCGTGTTTCTTGTTATATTTATGTTATTGTACTCACATGTTAATACTAATGCTAACGCTGTAATCAT
The DNA here is from genome assembly GCF_027579735.1 of Bombina bombina. Lineage (NCBI taxonomy): Eukaryota > Metazoa > Chordata > Amphibia > Anura > Bombinatoridae > Bombina > Bombina bombina. The sequence goes on along the minus strand of NC_069503.1, from coordinate 395,777,455 downwards.
GACTAAATCAAACTCCAGAGTCTTATCAAAGTAGTAATTCTAATTGTGTAAGAGGACTTAGATCACAACAGCTGTAATACCAGATTGAACTAATGACTTTGAGTTTGTTTCTTCTTTCATTGATATGTCAAGCAATATGTAATCACAGCGTTGATGTTGCACTTTTTGATTTTGTATTGGTTTTATCCATGAAAATTTCAATAAAAAACTAATAAAGAAAATAAAAAAAAAAATATTCAAAAAATAACGCATATACATGTTATAAGGGCTCAAAGATATGAGGTCTTAGAAAAAAAAAAGGCAGGGCAAAGGGCTTTAAAGACAAACATACATATACATGTCTAAAGATGTGTATATGTATATATATATATATATATATATATATATGTGTGTATATATATATATATATATATGTATGTTTATGGGCTTATATTATTAATATGGTGTAGTATATACCGGTATATTTAACAATACATGGCCATATTTTCTCCAAGTATTAGGATTGCTCACATTTATTTTATATTTTCCTTTTGGTTATCTTTGCCTATAGATTTACATTAGTTTATTGTTTAGGATTGTTATGATTCAATAAATACTTTTCTTTTTCCTGAAAAAAAAAAAAAAAAAAAAAAAAGAATTAGTCTTAACTGTGGAATATAGATGTTGGTAGTAAGTGGCAAAGACTTTACTAATTTCCGAGGTTTCAAAGTGTCTAACCTCATTGTCTTTAATAACAGGTATGAGATTTTTTTTCTTCCTACTTTTAGACGTGAGGTTAGCTAGATGTTTAGCCGAGCACCCATGGAACCCCTTATAATGTCGATTTATTCTAATTTCATCTGCTTGCGATTTTTGTTTTAGAAAGAGATCTCGCTCTTTTCTACTAACAATATACTTATCCCAATTTAGCTGCGAGGGAACATTCTGAACCTGTCTATACGCATTCTTTACTCTGTTTGCCAATGTAACCTCCCGCAATTTGATCTTTTTTCCTCGTATATTCAGGTATGCCATAATCTCTCCCCTTAGCACAGTTTTGGATGCCTCCCAGAAAATTTCAATTTTGTTTCTGTAATCAGAATTATTAAGACCATACTCCTGCCATTTTAATTGCAGCCACGATCGAAACCTAGGATCAGAACATAAAAAATGAGGAAAGCAAAATACCGAATTTTGTGATTTACCCTTGTTCGAAGGAGAAAATGTTAGTGAGATTATTGCTTGGTCCGATATCAGAATCTCTCCAATCTCTGCCTTTAATTGCCATATAGATAGAGATTCAGAGACCAAAAACAGGTAAATCCTGGAAAAAGTCCTGTGGGCTCTAGATTCGCATGTATATGCTGGGATATCAGGGTTTTGAGTCCGCCAAATATCTGTCAATTTTAATTTATGGCAGAATTTCTGAAAATATTTAGCACTTTGCCTGTTACTAACTACATTTTTATGTGAAAACCGATCTATTACTGGGTCTAATGTCATATTAAAATCTCCACATAAAACTACATTTTGCCCTTTAAATGTAAATACCTTGTTTTGAATTTTTTCTGAGAATTCTATTGAGAGTCTGTTTGGCGCATAAATATTACAAATTACAAATTTTATGTTTTTAACCATTATTTGGAGTAAAATAAATCTGGCTGCGATATCAATTTCTATATTAATTATCTTACAATCTAATTGTTTATGCAATAATACTACCACACCACATTTTTTATTGGAACCTTTGGAAATTTCAGGAGCCTGAAGATTGACATTCTTGGTCTGAAAGATCCATTACCTACAGGTTTCCTGGGGCCAACTCTGTGCGCCCTCTCGATTACTAATGGTAACAAGTGTGCTGGCATGCCCAGGGCCTGTGGTAAGGTAATGGAAGAAAATGTCACAAGATCCTCAAACTCCGGTAATTCAGGAAGGCCTATGATTCTGATGTTATTGTGCCTGGAGCGATCTTCCAGGTCCTCCAGGCGCAATTGCATACTATTTAACTTATCCTCTTGATTTTGTATAGTTATTTGATGTATATTTGCCTGGTCTTCTAATGATGAAATCCTATCTTCAACTTCAACCATTCTTATTTAAAATTGTTTAATTTCCATGGAGAGTGCCCCTATGTCAGATGAAATAACTCCTAACTCTTTTTTTATAGAGTCAAATTGTGGCGAAAAAATAGCAGATAACAGACCAATAAGGGCCTGAGTATCTATAACTAAAGGAACCGTATCTATTGAACTATCAACACTGTTATCAGCCGTCTTGGCTTTTTTATCCTTGGATTTAACAGGCATTTTTGGAGAGTTGGTTTTTACCTGTGTAATAAATTTTTCCATTGATAGAGTGCCAAAAGAAAAAGAAAAAAAAATGAAGAGAAAAAAAAAGAAAATTGGTGAAAGATAAAAAAGAAAATTACTGGAGTGTATCCGTACACATTCTACCATAAGTGAGTCAGTTGAAAAACCAACTAGATCAAACAGGGAACTTGTCCCAGTGAATACTACTTTTTTTTTTTTTTGTGTGTTGTTAAAGGGTTTTTTAGCTTGTGAAGTTGTGTGAGTTAGTGTTCGCTAAAATCTAATAATGTGATACAGAAAAACCATTTAGTTTTGCTGGTATAGAACAGAGTATGCCTTATTTATAAAAAAATAGCCAAGAAGCCCTGACTGCACGGCGGCACTTATGACCTTGGCCTAAGTACCTGATCAACTTTACTCTCACTCAGGTCTCTAAATTATATAACTTCACCATATTATGTTACATATACTCTATACCAAGATAATTTCCCTGCATTACTATTCTCAATTATACAACCTTTAAAGGTCTATGAAACAATACCAATACAGTATAATAGATATTTGGCAAATGTATGACTTCTGTATAGAGTTTAGCAAAATTTAAACTGTATATAAACATCTAAGAGACTCCAAAAACCCTTTCATCAGAAGGGTAACAATAGATTTTCAAAGGCTTATATAGATTATACTTTGCATATGCAGCAACACATTATACACAGCCCACTTATGTCAATCATAGGCAATTTACATCTGAAAACATAGCATAAATCAGACGCAGAAGAAAACTGCAATGTACTTTAAGAGTTTTTATCCTAGTGTTATTAAAAGTAAGAGTATGGCCAGTTCTTTTGTGGGGGTATCACCAATCACTTCTGCGGCACACAGATACCGGGCAGGGCGAATAGACTCCAACCTGAGTGTGTCACTCACTAAGTTAAGCCATGCAGTTGGTTAAACCCAGTCTCAGACTGACAGTTCATTTTTAACAATGTCTACAAGCCCAATGACGAATTCAGATTTTTTTTTTGCAAACAGGAAAGCTGTCATGTATACTTGCGGGATCCAGAGATGCAGTCCGGGATACAGAACAGCCTAAGAAACCGAATACTCACGCCAACGGGCAAACACTCACAGCTCTTTCGGCGCTTTGCAGCAGAGCGTGACCTGCAGATCCCTCCGTGGTCCAGCAACGCTTCCCACACCAGTGCGCCTTCTTCCGGGTCGTGATGCCCGATGTCCCGATATCCTCACCACAGGTAAGTCTGGGTTGAAGCAAAAACCATTGTGTTCAGCTTTCTTGACCTCTAGGTGAGTTCAGGTTAATTAACGCAGAGACAGCAGTGTTCATCCTTTCTAGTGCCTGGGTAATCTGTGGAGATCCACCTTTCCCATCCAGGCTACTACAATAAACCAGGACTGAACCAGTCTAAAAACAAGGATGCGGCCACACCGCTGGCCTAACTGGCCACTGTAGTTTCCTTCTCCGGCTGTGTCGAACTTGCAGTGGCCCCACGAAACCACAGAGATCTGGGGCTATAGAGCTATGAGAGGGGGATAAGATATTTGCCAGTCGACCTACACGCCGACATGAAACATGCAGCAGTTAGTCTCCACCCCCTAACAGGAAAAGGCTATTGTCATATGTATACACGGCAACATGTATTCAAAATTTATCAAATGATATGGATTGTATATTCATGTAATACCTCAATAAAAAATTTTGATAAAAAAAAAAAAAAATACAAATCTGGATTATAATAAAATATGCTACAGAGAAGAAGAATTACACATTAAATATGTTCTTCATAGATAAACCATTAAGATATTAAATAAACTAAAAAACCCTATTGGCAATACATTATTTCTTTAGTTTATTACACACTGGGAAAAGGGCGGTGATAGCAAATACAAAATATTGGCATATATACATAATTTATATCCAACATCTAGATAATAAAAAATGAGAATGATAATGTCATAAAATGTAAATATGAAACATTTACATTCATAAAATAAAGAAAATCTTTATAAATAAACTTTCTGATTCAAAAACAATTTATGTATAATTAGATCAGTATAATGTCCATTTAAGAATGTATGTTCTAATGTTGATTTGTAATGATACTTTCATCGGTGTCTGGGAAGGAGAACATGAAACCCAGGACAAGGAAGGTGGGGATTAGGGAAAAAGTGTTGGTGCGGAGGGATGTGGCGAGGTGGGGCATGTTGGTCCTGCTCCGGTGGAGCCTGCACAGGTGGGGAGGGTAGGGTCTGGGCAGTTGGTGCCTGTGCAGGTGGGGCAGGAGCAGGATGGGCAAGATGGGGAGAGCGACGAGGGGGGGCAGGGGGTTGGTTTTGGGAAGGGTCAGGACGGGAAAGACGGGAAGAGCGGTGATGGGGGGAGGGGACGGAGAGGTGTGGGGGGGGGGGGTGATGCCCAGAAGTGGAAGGTCCATCTGAAATATATAATTTTATAAATACATATTTTATATGAAAATATTATTTTAAAATAAATTAATATTCACCATCCTTTAAAATCTGTATTCATTTTCTCTTAAAATATTTATACAAAGTCACAATAATGACTATATTTAAAGGTATTGATTGATTTGAAGCAAGTCTAATTTATAATAATATTTAATTGATCCTTGAAACTCTGAGTGCTCACTGGTATTTTTCATGGAACGTTCAATACATTAAAAATCATATTTTTCTAAGTCAACATTATGTGCTAATCTTTATGATTTTACAATATGATTTTTCTCTTTTTGATAATATATCAGTACACATGCATGCATTTAATATTGAAACACCATAGAGTTCTTTTAGACATATGCCCATGGTGGATTGACTTCGGAGAGTCCACCAATTGGATAATATGGGAGTGTGTAATATGATCAAATATAAATGGCCACTCCACATAGCCTTTGAAACAAGTTAATCACCGATTACCATATAGATTAAGATGATTGCCTTTGTAATCTTAAATATAATTATTTTAAGCTTGATGGTTCAATCAATTACTATTCAGAATATATACACGGTAGATACTACCGTTCATATTAAATATTAAGAATAGAATGGTATTTGACATTACTATTACAGAGTATGTTTTGTTAATATATCTTTTACATTAGGATTTAATGTATGTCATCCCAATATTAATAGACACATTCAGAATTTAACTTTTTAGGTTAGAGGAATATTAATGTTTGTCTGAGTAAAATAGACAGTCTACACATAAATCATTTTCATATCCCTTTACATATTATACATCATGAAATTAAATCAATGAATTTCAACATGATTATGTTTAATGTATACTTAGAAGTGGCTGAGAAGCTCAGAACAATGATGACATAATGAGATGGTCTGCATCTAGGCACTCAGATGAATAGCAATGACTGTCTGTACAATCATAAGATGATTATTGGGTGATTGGATATAATATGCATGTGACATCATGATGTCATTCATGACAATTTATACATAAATAAGCAAATAAATCCTTAATTTCTAAGTTCATGCTGCATGATATAGAAAGGGGGGGCAGTAGTGTATTTGAAAATTAATGGAATAAAATATTGTAAATGGACCAAGCTGTAGACTTTAGTTTTATTCAATAGCATGATTTTGAAACAATACATGTTATATACATGTTGTTATATAAATTTGACGTACCATCAGTCTCCAAGGGATCCACACTCTCCTCCATCGCACATATAACATACATATCTGTAAAACATAATATGTTGTTTACACATTAAATTGAAATCAAATATTATAACGTGTTACCAGTGCTCAAGGTAGGATACACATCAATGTTGCATTAAAGAGATACTGAACCAAAGTTAGGAATTTCATAATTCTGATGGAGCATGCAATTGAAATAAAATATATAATTATCGATGATTAATAATTAAATCTGATTGTCTGTATTTTGTAAATCCGGAAAAAAGCATAGTACATGAAACATTTAATAGTTATCATGTGTGTATCGCTTGATGATTGTTGTCTACATTTATACAAAATATCAACATGTCCTATCCATGTTCTGAAGCACAAAGGTGTAGACTAAGAAGCTTTGAGATCTTAATATTAAACTAATAAAATAAATATATATCATTAGAGGAGTACATTATAAGTTTTATTCAAATAGAATGCTTAATCATAATCAGAATATTTTTGTAAAAAAGACACCTTTAATGACGTATGAATGAGTAATCCCTCATCCGTTCTTGTCAAATTAACTTCAACTGTTAATGATATAAATAAATATTATGTAACACAATTTGTACATCAGCTTTAAATATACATATTTAGTATTATAAAATAAAAATATTCTAAACTATTTAAAATAATATCTTTCGAAATGTGAAGACTAGACCACTAATATTAAAATTAAATTCATTAGTTCATCTAGGTGAGTGTAAAGAAAATTATGTCTTTCACATATGTACTATTTCTTAAAATATTAGACATCAGATTCTTATCATATTAATCTATCACATATCTAAATAACAGAATTTATGCTTACCTGATAAATTACTTTCTCCAACGATGTGTCCGGTCCACGGCGTCATCCTTACTTGTGGGAATATCTCTTCCCCAACAGGAAATGGCAAAGAGTCCCAGCAAAAGCTGTCCATATAGTCCCTCCTAGGCTCCGCCCACCCCAGTCATTCGACCGACGGACAGGAGGAAAAAACAGGAGAAACTATAGGGTGTCGTGGTGACTGTAGTTAGAGAAAATAATTCAGCAAAAGTATCAAATTTGTAAAATTTGGCAAAAGTGTGCAGTGAAGACCAAGTCGCTGCCTTACATATCTGATCAACAGAAGCCTCGTTCTTGAAGGCCCATGTGGAAGCCACAGCCCTAGTAGAGTGAGCTGTGATTCTTTCAGGAGGCTGCCGTCCGGCAGTCTCGTAAGCCAATTGGATGATGCTTTTAAGCCAAAAGGAAAGAGAGGTAGAAGTCGCTTTTTGACCTCTCCTTTTACCAGAATAGACGACAAACAGAGAAGATGTTTGTCTGAACTCTTTTGTAGCTTCTAAATAGAATTTTAGAGCACGGACTACGTCTAAATTGTGTAACAAACGTTCCTTCTTTGAAACTGGATTCGGACACAAAGAAGGTACAACTATCTCCTGGTTAATATTTTTGTTGGAAACAACCTTTGGAAGAAAACCAGGCTTAGTACGCAAAACAACCTTATCTGAATGGAACACCAGATAGGGCGGAGAACACTGCAAAGCAGATAACTCAGAAACTCTTCTAGCAGAAGAAATAGCAACCAAAAACAAAACTTTCCAAGATAACAACTTAATATCTATGGAATGTAAAGGTTCAAACGGAACCCCTTGGAGAACTGAAAGAACTAGATTTAAACTCCAGGGAGGAGTCAAAGGTCTGTAAACAGGCTTGATCCTAACCAGAGCCTGAACAAAAGCTTGAACATCTGGCACAGCTGCCAGTCGTTTGTGTAGTAAGACAGATAACGCAGAAATCTGTCCCTTTAGAGAACTCGCTGATAATCCTTTATCCAAACCTTCTTGTAGAAAGGAAAGGATCTTAGGAATTTTGACCTTATTCCATAGGAATCCCTTGGATTCACACCAGCAGATATATATTTTCCATATTTTATGGTAAATTTTTCTAGTTACCGGTTTTCTGGCTTGAACCAGAGTATCTATCACAGAATCTGAAAACCCACGCTTTGATAGAATCAAGCGTTCAATTTCCAAGCCTTCAGCTGGAGGGAGACCAGATTTGGATGTTCGAATGGACCCTGTACAAGAAGGTCCTGTCTCAAAGGTAGCTTCCATGGTGGAACCGATGACATATTCACCAGGTCTGCATACCAAGTCCTGCGTGGCCACGCAGGAGCTATCAAGATCACCGAGGCCCTCTCCTGCTTGATCCTGGCTACCAGCCTGGGAATGAGAGGAAACGGTGGAAACACATAAGCTATGTTGAAGGTCCAAGGCGCTACTAGTGCATCCACTAGAGTCGCCTTGGGATCCCTGGATCTGGACCCATAGCAAGGAACCTTGAAGTTCTGACGAGACGCCATCAGATCCATGTCTGGAATGCCCCATAATTGAGTTAATTGGGCAAAGATCTCCTGGTGAAGTTCCCACTCCCCCGGATGGAATGTCTGACGACTCAGATAATCCGCTTCCCAGTTTTCCACTCCTGGGATGTGGATCGCAGATAGGTGGCAGGAGTGGTCCTCCGCCCATTCTATTATTTTGGTCACTTCTCTCATCGCCAGGGAACTCCTTGTTCCCCCCTGATGATTGATATAAGCAACAGTCGTCATGTTGTCTGATTGGAATCTGATAAATCTGGCCTTTGCTAGTTGAGGCCAAGCCCTGAGAGCATTGAATATCGCTCTCAGTTCCAGAATGTTTATCGGGAGAAGAGACTCTTCCCGAGACCAAAGTCCCTGAGCTTTCAGGGATTCCCAGACCGCACCCCAGCCTTGTAGACTGTCGTCGGTCGTGGCGATAACCCACTCTGGTCTGCGGAAGCTCATTCCCTGGGACAGGTGGTCCAGGGTTAGCCACCAACGGAGTGAGTCTCTGGTCTTCTGATCTACTTGAATCACTGGAGACAAGTCTGTATAGTCCCCATTCCACTCTTTCAGCATGCACAGTTGTAATGGTCTTAGATGAATTCGCGCAAAAGGAACTATGTCCATTGCTGCAACCATCAACCCTACTACTTCCATGCACTGAGCTACGGAAGGACGTGGAATAGAATGAAGAACTTGACAAGCGTTTAGAAGTTTTGACTTTCTGACCTCTGTCAGGAAAATCCTCATTTCTAAAGAATCTATTATTGTTCCCAAGAAAGGAACTCTTGTCGACGGAGACAGGGAACTTTTTTCTATGTTCACCTTCCATCCGTGAGATCTGAGAAAGGCCAGAACGATGTCTGTGTGAGCCTTTGCCTTTGAGAGAGACGACGCTTGTATCAGAATGTCGTCCAAGTAAGGAACTACTGCAATGCCCCTTGGTCTTAGAACCGCTAGAAGGGACCCAAGTACCTTTGTGAAAATCCTTGGAGCAGTGGCTAACCCGAATGGGAGGGCCACAAACTGGTAATGTTTGTCCAGAAAGGCGAACCTTAGGAACTGATGATGATCCTTGTGGATAGGAATATGTAGATACGCATCCTTTAGATCCACGGTAGTCATAAATTGACCTTCCTGGATTGTAGGTAGAATAGTTCGAATGGTCTCCATTTTGAACGATGGAACCCTGAGAAATTTGTTTAGGATCTTTAAATCCAGAATTGGTCTGAAAGTTCCCTCTTTTTTGGGAACTACAAACAGATTTGAGTAAAATCCCATTCCCTGTTCCGCCGTTGGAACTGGGTGTATCACTCCCATTTTTAACAGGTCTTCTACACAATGTAAAAATGCCTGTCTCTTTATTTGGTTTGAGGATAAGAGAGACATGTGGAACCTTCCCCTTGGGGGTAGTTCCTTGAATTCCAGAAGATAACCCTGGGAGACTATTTCTAGTGCCCAGGGATCCTGAACATCTCTTGCCCAAGCCTGAGCGAAGAGAGAGAGTCTGCCCCCTACTAGATCTGGTCCCGGATCGGGGGCTACTCCTTCATGCTGTTTTGTTAGCAGCAGCAGGCTTCTTGGCCTGCTTACCCTTGTTCCAGCCTTGCATCGGTTTCCAGGCTGGTTTGGTTTGTGAAGCATTACCCTCTTGTTTAGAGGATGCGGAATTAGAGGCCGGTCCATTCCTGAAATTGCGAAAGGAACGAAAATTAGACTTATTCTTGGCTTTGAAAGGCCTATCTTGTGGGAGGGTGTGGCCCTTTCCCCCAGTGATGTCTGAGATAATCTCTTTCAATTCTGGCCCAAAGAGAGTTTTACCCTTGAAGGGGATATTAAGCAATTTTGTCTTGGAAGATACATCCGCTGACCAAGACTTTAGCCAAACGCTCTGCGCGCCACAATTGCAAACCCTGAATTTTTCGCCGCTAATCTAGCTAATTGCAAAGCGGCATCTAAAATAAAAGAATTAGCCAACTTAAGTGCGTGAACTCTGTCCATAACCTCCTCATACGGAGTCTCTCTACTGAGCGACTTTTCTAGTTCCTCGAACCAGAACCACGCTGCTGTAGTGACAGGAACAATGCACGAAATGGGTTGCAGAAGGTAACCTTGCTGTACAAAAATCTTTTTAAGCAAACCCTCCAATTTTTTATCCATAGGATCTTTGAAAGCACAATTATCCTCGATAGGAATAGTAGTGCGCTTGTTTAGAGTAGAAACTGCCCCCTCGACCTTAGGGACTGTCTGCCATAAGTCCTTTCTGGGGTCGACCATAGGAAATAATTTCTTAAATATAGGAGGGGGGACAAAAGGTATGCCGGGCTTCTCCCACTCCTTATTCACTATGTCCGCCACCCGCTTGGGTATAGGAAAAGCGTCGGGGTGCACCGGAACCTCTAGGAACTTGTCCATCTTGCATAATTTTTCTGGAATGACCAGGTTGTCACAATCATCCAGAGTAGATAACACCTCCTTAAGCAGTGCGCGGAGATGCTCTAATTTAAATTTAAATGTCACAACATCAGGTTCAGCCTGTTGAGAAATTTTTCCTGAATCTGAAATTTCCCCATCTGACAAAACCTCCCTCATGGCCCCTTCAGATTGGTGTGAGGGTATGACAGAGCAATTATCATCAGCGCCCTCCTGCTCTTCAGTGTTTAAAACAGAGCAATCATGCTTTCTCTGATATGTAGGCATTTTGGATAAAATATTTGCTATGGAGTTATCCATTACTGCCGTCAATTGTTGCATAGTAATAAGCATTGGCGCGCTAGAAGTACTAGGGGCCTCCTGCGTGGGCAAAACTGGCGTAGACACAGAAGGAGATGATGTAGAACTATGTCTACTCCCTTCATCTGATGAAACATCTTGGGCAATTTTACTATCTGTGGCAGCACTGTCCTTACTTTGTTTGGACGCTATGGCACAATTATCACACAATTTTGAAGGGGGAGACACATTGACTTTCATACATATAGAACATAGCTTATCTGAAGGTACAGACATGTTAAACAGGCTTAAACTTGTCAATAAAGCACAAAAACCGTTTTAAAACAAAAACGTTACTGTCTCTTTAAATTTTAAACAGTGCACACTTTATTACTGAATATGTGAAAAAGTATGAAGGAATTGTTCAAAATTTACCAAATTTTCCCCACAGTGTCTTAAAGCATTAAAAGTATTGCACACCAAATTTCAGAGCTTTAACCCTTAAAATAAAGAAACCGGAGCCGGTTACAGTTTTAACCCCTCTACAGTCCCAGCTACAGCCTTTGCTGCGACTTTACCAAACCCAGGGGGGAATACGATACCAAATGAAGCCTTCTAGGAACCTTTCCAACTACTTTCAGATCCACACACATGCATCTGCATGTCTTGCTCTCAAAAGTAACTGCGCAGTAATGGCGCGAAAATGAGGCTCAGCCTACAACTGGGAAGGCCCTTCCTGACTGGAAAGGTGTCTAACTCAGTGCCTGACGTTACAAAACGTTCCCCAAGCTTATAAGTGTGAATTTCAAGCATAAACATGTATAAAATGCTCAAATAAAGCAATCGATTTTGCCCATAAAAGTGTCTACCAGTTTTACAGCCCATATTAAGCCCTTTATTCTGTTTGAGACTAAGAAAATGGCTTACCGGTCCCCATGAGGGGAAATGACAGCCTTCCAGCATTACACAGTCTTGTTAGAAATATGGCTATTCATACCTTAAGCAGAAAAGTCTGCTAACTGTTTCCCCCAACTGAAGTTACTTCATCTCAACAGTCCTATGTGGAAACAGCAAACGATTTTAGTTACTGCTGCTAAAATCATCTTTCTCTCACAAACAGAACTCTTCATCTTTTTCTGTTTCAGAGTAAATAGTACATACCAGCACTATTTTAAAATAACAAACTCTTGATAGTAGAATAAAAAACTACAACTAAACACCACATACTCTTAACCATCTCCGTGGAGATGTTGCCTGTGCAACGGCAAAGAGAATGACTGGGGTGGGCGGAGCCTAGGAGGGACTATATGGACAGCTTTTGCTGGGACTCTTTGCCATTTCCTGTTGGGGAAGAGATATTCCCACAAGTAAGGATGACGCCGTGGACCGAACACACCAATGTTGGAGAAATAACTATTGGTCCTTGTTTCGAAATAAATCCAGACAATTAACACTTTGAATAACAACTAGTGACAACTAAAACATAGTACATGTGGCACATATATATAAATCTGTGCAATGTACAGTAATCTGGTTTCTGACAACACATATTAATCACAATGTTGTTTCATCCAAACAGTGTAATGATTAATAAAGATATTTTGTATCTTTAGATAAATACAATATCAATATTTGAGAATGACATTCTAAAGGAATAGTCTATTCCATATGTTGATGTAATGAATCAGATAGAACATGCAATTTCAATCAAATATATAATTTCCTCCTATCATCAAGATATTTAATTATCCTTCTATCTTAATGCTAAGAATAAAATATCTAAGCATATGAGATGTATATTTATATATTCAGCACATGTGTAAAAATGTGTTAGTGTTGTCTAAAGGTAGCCACCAACTGTCAAGCACTACCCAGGTGCTAATTCCAAAATGGGCAAGACCCTAAGATTAGATTAAAATAAAGATAGCAAGATTCTGAGGAATGTCTTCAAATACTAATAAATTTGATTTTGATTACAATAGAATTCGATCTCTAAATCATGATTTTTCTTTTTAAATACACTTGAAATCTAATTAGAGGATCCATGTTAATATAGATCAAAGTGAATGTATTAGGCAATTCTATTTTTATGGTTTGTATATAAATTCTTATTTTGTGCATTGAAGCCACAACAAAATAAAATGTTTGGAGCTTGTAGATATAATCTGATCTCCTAACTTTATCACATTGTGTACATATACAGTACATACTTCTTACATCTGTAAACCAATAAAAAAAATGAATTTACATTGTATTACCTTATATATTGTATGCCCCACTGGGAGTGTAATATCTTATGATACCCAGCTTTGCCTTAAGGCCAAAGTTTACCCAGCTTTGCCTTAAGGCCAAAAACATTATGAATAGGTAGAGATACCATAGGAGAAATAAACTATTTTAAAATAAAAAATAAGGGTAACGGAAATACTTGTAAACAATTTTATACACTCCAGCAGGTAAAGATGATAATTTTGAGAAATTATATTTTGAAATATATATATGAGTTAATTGTCCCTTAAAAAAGTCATCAATATGGCATACAATAACTAGCTCTGTCTAAATGTGAAAATAAACTTAGCTATCATGTTTTCTTTAAAGATCATTTAATCTACCTAGGTTACCTTGCAAATAATGATACCATAATAACTAAGCTATATTTATTTTAAGAATATATTAAACTGTTCAAAAAAAATGAATGATAGATATTAGAATGCGAATATAAAATTAAGCTACACTGTCACTTTAATCTACAAGTTCACCCTACACATTTCTTAAAAGTGACATAACCAAAGTTGTTATGTAGACTTTATACTGCATAGCCTATGTCATTAACATTTTATGATTTGTACATCTCTAAATCACACAGCCAAAAATCATTATATGGCTGTATCTAACTCCCCCTTAACTTTGGTAAAATACAAGACTTTAACACTCATTATCTGCTTCAGCTGTGTTGATATTTTAAAATGAAAAAAAAAAAAAAATGGAAAAAAGGTAACTGTATTATATTTAAAGGGACAGTCTAGTCCAAATTAAACTTTCATTATTCAGATAGGACTTGTAATTTTAATCAACTTTCCAATTTACTTTTATCATCAAATTTGCTTTTTTCTCTTGGTATTCTTAGATTAAACTAAACCTAGGTAGGCTCATATGCTAATTTCTAAGCCATTAAGGGCTGCCTTTTAAATTTCTTTTCAACACAAAGAGACTGAAAGTACACATGGGCCATATACATAACACTGTGTTCAGGCACAGACAGTTATTTAAGATTTAGCACATGACAATGCTAAATGCAAGACAATAGATAATAAACAGTCACAGTCATGTGATCAGGGGGCTGGAAAAAGGTTCTTAGATACAATTAATATATTAATATAATTGTGTTGGTTATGCAAAACTGGGAAATGGGTAATAAAGGGATTATGGATCTTTTAAAACAATAACAATTCTATTGTAGGCTGTCCCTTTAATATCAGGAATGTGCTTGTAAAATAGATAATTTAACAACCAGTCATGGGACTATTCTTTTCTTTACATGTCCTAATATTAGTAGGATGTGTTTGTTAGTGTCTTACTTGGATAGAGATATATTATATTATATTATATATATATATATATATATATATATATATATATATATATATATATATATATATATATATATATATATATATTATATATTATATTACATGATTTAAAATATGTATTTAAATAAATAAAAGAATATAAATATATAGTATGTAAAGATATTTATTTAAAAAAATATATTAGATTCTCACAATAAATAAATATGCTTTTGGAAATTCAGCAAAATTGAAAATCTTTAAGAAAAAAGAAAAAAATAATTAGAATCTGAAATCAATTATGTTATTTTACAACACATGACTAAAAAAATATTCTGTAAGTATAATAATTATAAAGTCATCTTCTATCTATGCTCTAAACTTTGTTCTGATATTAAAGCCAGGTTCAGACTTGATATCATTAAATCAATAACCTGGATCACATTAAATCGTCTAATCAAGAGTTGACTTACATATTAACATTTAAAATTAGACAAAATAATGCCTAATATCCTATTTTGTTAAAAAATCCTAATTATTCAATTGTATGAGGGACATCATTGAATGTAATATTTAATATCCCTTCAAAAACTAATATACCTAAATGTCACCTATGAAATGTATCCCTTTATCTGTATGATCAGTCACAATCTGAGTCCTCTAGCATAAAGTAGGGGGAATGCATATTAAATACACATCTTAAATAAATAGGAGATGGTGAAAATTGTTAGACACATTCAATATAATGTGAAATATGTTCACATTATTCCTCTTATGATTCTTACCAATAGCATGCATTGTGCAAACTAACCTGATGTATGATCTTTAAAAGTCGATTTTATACAAAATATCAGTTTATCTTTATTATGTGTCACATTCATCACTTTCAAAATAGAGGATTGTGAAATACCATCTAAAAGAAATGAGGAAACATAAGTGTTTCCCATAGGATGTATCTTGCATCCCCAGTCTTGTTCCAGACATTGTGTATACTTACCATGTAAACGTGTCTTTGTATGTTTTTCGAAGTTAGCGCAGTTGAAAGACAATGTCACAGACATTATCACATAGGTATTCCTCACTTTCAGTCTGTAGATGAAGTCAGTCTCCCTAATGGACATTAAAGTGTAAATCAAATATCTAATAAAATGGTACATAGTTCTGCATCCCTCCCCCTAACACTAACTATTTCCTAAAATATTTATATCAATAGCTTACTAAGCATATGCAGCCTCTTTTGTGTTATGTTATAACAATAAAATTGTGAAGCTGCATCACATACATTGTCCATATGACTTTGTCAATTCTATGTGCTTCAGAGTATCCTTTTATCTGCTATCTGTGGCATTTATCCCTTTCAGAATATCTAAAATCTAATAATGTCTGAACTAAATAATACATGTAAACTAATTGTATGCCATATGAGGGATCATTGGGCAAAATCCACCCCCCTCCAGTCTCGGTCCATAGATTGTGTATATTTACCATCTTTAAAAATCAGGTGACAAAGTCATTACAGCAGCCAATGCCAGAGTCATATGATGTATTAATTACCTATGAAAATTAAATATATTTGAAATTTTGCTATAGTCATTTCTTGAACAATCCTAACATGTTCGCACAATTCTACTTTCATTTTACTAAAAGTCTCACATATTCACAATGCTCCTATATAACTTATAGTATTTACCGTCTGAAGTGGCGGTTAATGATGTTGTCTCTGATATTGACCCCCTTGTCCCGGAATGGCCCCTCTAGAACAGCGTCTTCCTCCTCATCTTGTTGGGGGTCTCAGGGCATCTGGGCATCCTGCAGCATCCCAGCCTGCTGAGCTATGTTATGAAGGACGCTGCAGACTATAATGATCTTCGCCACCTTACTAGGGCTGTATTGAAGGGATCCTCCAGTCCTGTCCAGGCATCTAAAGCACATTTTGAGGAGCCCAAACATCTGCTCCACTACAGCCTTAGTCCGCTTGTGCGCCCGATTGTAGCGCACCTGTGCCTCGTCAGCCAGATTATGCAATGGCGTAATGAGCCAAGGCCGGCTCATGTAACCCGAATCACCTATAAATAATAAACATTACAAAATGTAAATATTGCATATATCTGAAAAATTATGATTTTAAAAAATACATTTAAATAAATAATAAAATGATACAATGCATTTGTGTGTACGAAATCGCTGAAACTAGACATTTGCTGAAAGAGACAAATAAATGGTTAAAGCGCATCCTATATCTGCACATTTAAGCTCTGACCTGCTACATATCTGTTTGTTTCTAAAACTAGACATTTGCTGAAAGAGACAAAAATGGTTAAAGCGCATCCTATATCTACACATTTGACCTCTGATCTGCTACATATGTGTTTTGCTAAAACTAGTCATTTGCAGAAAGAGACAAAAAATTGTTAAAGTGCATCCTATATCTGTACATTTAAGCTCTGACCTGCTACATATCTGTTTGTTTCTAAAACTAGACATTTGCTGAAAAACAAATAAATGGTTATAGCGCATCATATATATGCACATTTAAGCTCTGACCTGCTACATATCTGTTTGTTTCTAAAACTAGACATTTGCTGAAAGACAAATAATTGGTTAAAGCGCATCCTATATCTGCACATTTTGCACATTACACAAACACAACTGTTTGCAAACATTACAGTGGCAATTGTCTAACTTCTGAACCATGCTGTGCACAAGTACTCATCAACGAGCCACCCATGGGGTAACGGTCTATCCTCAAACTGCCGCCAGAGTGACAACTGCCTGAGGATACGGGCATCATGACTAGCCCCCCCGAAATTTGCAAACACATTCATAATTTGCATATGTGCATCGTTCAAACTATGAAAGTATTTGCGATTTCGGTAGGGGCGCTCAGCTGCTGGAGCCGCAGAGCAATATGGGTGCAATCTATTGCTCCCAAAACAACATAATTTATGTAAGAACTTACCTGATAAATTCATTTCTTTCATATTAGCAAGAGTCCATGAGCTAGTGACGTATGGGATATACATTCCTACCAGGAGGGGCAAAGTTTCCCAAACCTCAAAATGCCTATAAATACACCCCTCACCACACCCACAATTCAGTTTAACGAATAGCCAAGAAGTGGGGTGATAAGAAAAGAGCGAAATCATCAAAAATAAGGAATTGGAATAGTTGTGCTTTATACAAAAAAATCATAACCACCACAAAAAAGGGTGGGCCTCATGGACTCTTGCTAATATGAAAGAAATGAATTTATCAGGTAAGTTCTTACATAAATTATGTTTTCTTTCATGTAATTAGCAAGAGTCCATGAGCTAGTGACGTATGGGATAATAAATACCCAAGATGTGGAACTTCCACGCAAGAGTCACTAGAGAGGGAGGGATAAAATAAAGACAGCCAATTCCGCTGAAAAATAATCCACAACCCAAAACAAAAGTTTTAATCTTAATAATGAAAAAAACTGAAATTATAGGCAGAAGAATCAAACTGAAACAGCTGCCTGAAGTACTTTTCTACCAAAAACTGCTTCAGAAGAAGAAAACAGATCAAAATGGTAGAATTTAGTAAAAGTATGCAAAGAAGACCAAGTTGCTGCTTTGCAAATCTGATCAACCGAAGCTTCATTCCTAAACGCCCAGGAAGTAGAAACTGACCTAGTAGAATGAGCTGTAATCCTTTGAGGCGGAGTTTTACCCGACTCGACATAAGCATGATGAATCAAAGACTTTAACCAAGACGCCAAAGAAATGGCAGAGGCCTTCTGACATTTCCTGGAACCAGAAAAGATAACAAATAGACTAGAAGTCTTTCGAAAATCTTTAGTAGCTTCAACATAATATTTTAAAGCTCTCACTACATCCAAAGAATGTAAAGATCTCTCCAGAGAATTCTTAGGATTAGGACATAATGAAGGAACAACAATTTCTCTACTAATGTTGTTAGAATTCACAACCTTAGGTAAAAATTTAAATGAAGTCCGCAACACCGCCTTATCCTGATGAAAAATCAGAAAAGGAGATTCACAAGAAAGGGCCGATAACTCAGAAACTCTTCTAGCAGAAGAGATGGCCAAAAGAAACAAAACTTTCCAAGAAAGTAATTTAATATCCAGAGAATGCATAGGTTCAAACGGAGGAGCTTGTAAAGCCCCCAGAACCAAATTCAAACTCAAAGGAGGAGAAATTGACTTAATGACAGGTTTTATACGAACCAAAGCCTGTACAAAACAATGAATATCAGGAAGATTAGCAATCTTTCTGTGAAACAGAACAGAAAGAGCAGAAATTTGTCCTTTCAAGGAACTTGCAGACAAACCTTTATCCAGACCATCCTGAAGAAACTGTAAAATTCTAGGAATTCTAAAAGAATGCTAGGAGAATTTATGAGAAGAACACCAAGAAATTTAAGTCTTCCAGACTCGATAATAAATCTTCCTAGACACAGATTTATGAGCCTGTAACATAGTATTAATTACTGAGTCAGAGAAACCTCTATGACTAAGAATCAAGCGTTCAATCTCCATACCTTCAAATTTAATGATTTGAGATCCTGATGGAAAAAAGGACCTTGAGATAGAAGGTCTGGTCTTAACGGAAGAGTCCAAGGTTGGCAAGTGGCCATCCGAACAACATCCGCATACCAAAACCTGTGAGGCCATGCTGGAGCCACCAGCAGTACAAACGAATGCTCCTTTAGAATTTTGGAGATCACTCTTGGAAGAAGAACTAGAGGCGGAAAGATATAGGCAGGATGATAATTCCAGGGAAGCGACAACGTGTCCACTGCCTCCACCTGAGGATCCCTGGATCTGGACAGATACCTGGGAAGTTTCTTGTTTAGATGTGAAGCCATCAGATCTATTTCTGGAAGTCCCCAGATTTGAACAATCTGAAGAAATACCTCTGGGTGAAGAGACCATTCGCCCGGATGTAACGTCTGGCGACTGAGATAATCCGCTTCCCAATTGTCTACACCTGGGATGTGAACCGCAGAGATTAGACAAGAACTGGATTCCGCCCATACAAGTATCCGAGATACTTCTTTCATAGCCTGAGGACTGTGAGTCCCCCCTTGATGATTGACATATGCCACGGTTGTGACATTGTCTGTCTGAAAACAAATGAACGATTCTCTCTTCAGAAGAGGCCAGAACTGAAGAGCTCTGAAAATCGCACAGAGTTCCAAAATGTTGATTGGTAATCTCGCCTCCTGAGATTCCCAAACCCCCTGCGCTGTCAGAGACCCCCATACAGCTCCCCAACCTGTCAGACTTGCATCTGTTGAGATCACAGTCCAGGTTGGAAGAACAAAAGAAGCCCCTTTAACTAAACGATGGTGATCTGTCCACCACGTCAGAGAATGTCGTACATTCGGATTTAAAGATATTAATTGTGATATCTTTGTATAATCCCTGCACCACTGGTTCAGCATACAAAGCTGAAGAGGTCGCATGTGAAAACGAGCAAAGGGGATCGCGTCCAATGCAGCAGTCATAAGACCTAGAATTTCCATGGATAAAGCTACCAAAGGGAATGATTGAGACTGAAGGTTTCGACAAGCTGAAACCAATTTCAGGTCATGGACACTGAATCTATTTGGAAACCTAAAAAGGTTACTCTTGTCTGAGGAATCAATGAACTCTTTGGTAAATTGATCCTCCAACCATGTTCTTGAAGAAACGACACAAGTCGATTCGTATGAGATTCTGCAGAATGTGAAGACTGAGCAAGTACCAAGATATCGTCCAAATAAGGAAATACCACAATACCCTGTTCTCTGATTACAGATAGAAGGGCACCGAGAACCTTTGAAAAAATCCTTGGAGCTGTTGCTAGGCCAAACGGCAGAGCCACAAACTGGTAATGCTTTCTAGAAAAGAGAATCTCAGAAACTGAAAGTGATCTGGATGAATCGGAATATGCAGATATGCATCCTGTAAATCTATTGTGGACATATAATGCCCTTGCTGAATAAAAGGCAGAATAGTCCTTATAGTTATCATTTTGAATGTTGGTGTCCTTACATAACGATTCAATATTTTTAAATCCAGAACTGGTCTGACTGGTACAATGAATAGATTTGAGTAAAACCCCAGACCCTGTTCCAGAACTGGAACAGGTACAATTACTCCAGCCAACTCTAGATCTGAAACACATTTCAGAAACGTCTGAGCCTTCACAGGGTTTATTGGAATGCGAGAGAGAAAAAATCTTCTCGCAGGTGGCCTTACCTTGAAACCTATTCTGTACCCTTGTGAAACAATGTTCTGAATCCAAAGACTGTGAATCGAATTGATCCAAATATCTTTGAAAAATCGTATTCTGCCCCCTACCAGCTGCGCTGGAATGAGGGCCGCACCTTCATGTGGACTTGGGAGCTGGCTTTGGCTTTCTAAAAGGCTTGGATTTATTCCAGACTGGAGACGGTTTCCAAACAGAAAAACCGTTCCCTTAGGGGAAGGGTCAGGCTTCTGTTCCTTATTCTGACAAAAGGAACGAAAACGATTAGCAGCCCTATATTTACCTTTAGATTTTTTGTCCTGAGGTAAAAAAGTTCCTTTCCCCCCAGTAACAGTTGAAATAATAGAATCCAACTGGGAACCAAATAATTTATTACCTTGGAAAGAAAGAGAAAGCAAAGTTGACTTAAAAGACATATCTGCATTCCAAGTTTTAAGCCATAAAGCTCTTCTAGCTAAAATAGCTAAAGACATATACCTGACATCAACTCTAATGATATCAAAGATGGCATCACAAATAAAGTTATTAGCATGTTGAAGAAGTTTAACAATGCTATGAGTATTATGGTCTGATACTTTTTGTGCTAAAGCCTCCAACCAAAAAGTGGAAGCGGCAGCAACATCAGCCAAAGAAATAGCAGGCCTAAGAAGATTACCTGAACATAAATAAGCCTTCCTTAGAAAGGATTCAATCTTCCTATCTAAAGGATCCTTAAAGGAAGTACTATCTGCCGTAGGAATAGTAGTACGCTTAGCAAGAGTAGAGATAGCCCCATCAACTTTAGGGATTTTGTCCCAAAACTCTAATCTGTCAGATGGCACAGGATACAATTCCTTAAACCTTTGAGAAGGAGTAAATGAAGTACCCAGATTATTCCATTCCCTAGAAATTACTTCAGAAATAGCATCAGGGACAGGAAAAACTTCTGGAATAACTATAGGAGGTTTAAAAACCGAATTTAAATGCTTAGTAGATTTAGAATCAAGAGGACTAGATTCCTCCATCTCTAATGCGATTAAAACTTCTTTAACCCCTTAAGGACCAGCGACGTACCCTGTATGTCGCTGGCCTTTTTTTGGGACTTGATTGTTTTATAGCGCGGTCTTGCCACCAGCGTTGAGACTGCTCTATTCCATAAAGCCTGCTGGAGGGAGGGCATTAATAGCGTGTTCTTGCTAGACTTGCGCTATTATGTCCTGAAAAAACCCTTAACGACCAGTGACATACAGGGTACATTGTGGTCATTAAGGGGTTAAGTAAAAAATGAATAAATTCCATTTTAAATAAATATGAAGATTTATCAGTGTCAATATCTGAGACAGAATCCTCTGAACCAGAAAAATCCTCATCAGAAACAGACAAATCAGAATGATGACGGTCATTTAAAAATTCATCTGAAAAATGAGAAGTTTTAAAAGACCTTTTACGTTTACTGGAAGGAGGAATAACAGACATAGCCTTCCTAATAGATTTAGAAACAAAATCTCTTATATTAACAGGAACATCCTGAGTATTAGATGTTGAGGGAACAGCAACAGGTAATGGAATATTACTAATGGAAATACTATCTGCATTAGCAAGTTTATCATGACATTCATCACAAACTACAGCCGGAGGAACAGTTACCACAAGTTTACAACAAATGCACTTAACTTTGGTAGAACCAGCATCAGGCAGCGTCTTTCCAGAAGTAGCTTCTGATCCAGGGTCAATTTGAGACATCTTGCAATATGTAAAAGAAAAAACAACATATAAAGCAAAACCTATCAAATTCCTTAAATGACAGTTTCAGGAATGGGAAAAAATGCCAATGAACAAGCCTCTAGCAACCAGAAGCAATGAAAAATGAGACTGAAATAATGTGAAAAAAAGGTGGAGACAAGAATGACGCCCACATTTTTTAGCGCCAAAAAAGACGCCCACATTATTGGCGCCTTAAATTTTTTGGCGCCAAGAATGACGCCACATCCGGTGACGCCGACATTTTTGGTGCAAAACGTTAAAAAAATGACGCAATCATGAAAAAAAACAACCCATTTTTTGCGCCAAAAAAGTCCGCGCCAAAAATGACGCGATAAATTGAAGCATTTTCAGCCCCCGCGAGCCTAACAGCCCACAGGGAAAAAAGTCAATTGAAAACAATTTTTAAGGTAAGAAAAAAATTGAATATTCATATGCATTATCCCAAATAATGAAACTGAATGTCTGAAATAAGGAATATTGATCATCCTGAATCATGGCAAATAAATGTTTAAAGACATATATTTAGAACTTTATATATAAAGTGCCCAACCATAGCTTAGAGTGTCACAAAAAATAAGACTTACTTACCCCAGGACACTCATCTACATATAGCAGATAGCCAAACCAGTACTGAAACGAGAATCAGTAGAGGTAAAGGTATATAAGAGTATATCGTCGATCTGAAAAGGGAGGTAAGAGATGAATCTCTACGACCGATAACAGAGAACCTATGAAATAGATCCCGTAGAAGGAGACCATTGAATTCAAATAGGCAATACTCTCTTCACATCCCTCTGACATTCACTGCACTCTGAGAGGAAAACCGGGCTCCAGCCTGCTGCGAATCGCATATCAACGTAGAATCTAGCACAAACTTACTTCACCACCTACACGGGAGGCAAAGTTTGTAAAACTGAATTGTGGGTGTGGTGAGGGGTGTATTTATAGGCATTTTGAGGTTTGGGAAACTTTGCCCCTCCTGGTAGGAATGTATATCCCATACGTCACTAGCTCATGGACTCTTGCTAATTACATGAAAGAAATTGGGCATTTCAGCTATTGCATAGATATCCCTCTATAGTCGCCTCCAAATCGTCCTCATTTTGAGGGAATCCTATGTAAAGCCTACTAATTCTTATCATGGCACCCAGAAACCTTTCAAAAACCACAGAGAAGGTACCCTGAGACAACCCAGATCTGTACCCCTCTGATGATTGAAAGCTTCCAGATGCCAGGACATGTATGCAGCATAGCCTCTTGAACATGCCAGGGATTGCAGTGCGCATACTTCTGTGTGGCTCCAGATGAGGCTTCAGTATATCATGCAGGCTCAAGAGCTGCTGTCTATTGAGCCTATACTTGCCGAAAACCTCAAAGTCACTCATGTTATCCAAGGTGAGCCTCACCCTTTCAACACAAGGACCACTAATCAGACATTCCCCACGCCTCTCTTGGAGACGCCGAGCCCGCCTGATTCTGTTGTACAAAACTTGTCCAACAGCACCTACACAATCTAACTGGCTCTCATCTACGTATATGTAATATTGAGTGAGAAACTGATGAAAGGGGCAGTACAGTCCTAATGCTCGAATCTGTATGGTTGAAGCTTAGAATGATGTCATCATATTAGCTACATGCCTGTCTACTTTCCAAAACTTCTTTCTGTTGTTCTAGTTTGCAACATTTATTTTGTTATGATTATAAAGATAAATGTGTGTTTTGTTGTTGTGTGATGTGTGTTATGTACATATATGTATGCACTGTGATTCTCTCCCACATATGTTCATTTATATAATGCAGTATAGCATTGTTGTTCCTTCCAAAAAAAACGACAACTATAATATTTTCTAAGGATATCATTATTATACGGAATTCCTAATGGTATATTATGAGTAAATCGTGATGTTAAAGGGACACTATAGCCATAATTTATATTTCATGATTCAGAGAGAGAATCCAATGTTAAACAACCTTCCAATGTACTTCTATGATGTAAATGTGTTCATTGTTTATATTTCGTTTGTTAAATAAATAGCAATGCACATGGGTAAGGCAATCACAGAAGGCATCTATGTGCAGCCACCAATCATCACCAGCTGAGACTATCTAGATATGCTGTTCATCAAAGCATATGAAGAGAATAAATTAAATGCTATAATAGACGTAAATGAGACAACTGTTTAAAATTGCCTACTGTTTCTGAATAATGAAATCTTAAAAAGCATTTTTATGTCCGTTTAAATATGAGTTAATTCTTGAAACTGATTTCGAATTGATCGTGATTTATAATTTATGTAATGTAATTTCCTAAAAGATTTTGATGTTGTACTGATGTTCACACATGTAAAACACATAACTCCAGTGCCAAATAGTATATTTTGTGATCTATTTGTCATTGCGGGACCTACCCAAAAATTAATGAATTAGCGCAACAATTATAAGGCTGCCATTATCAGGCCCATTTATCAAGCTCCGTATGGAGCTTGAAGGGCCGTGTTTCTGGCGAGTCTTCAGACTCTCCAGAAACACAAGTTATGAAGCAGCGGTCTAAAGACCGCTGCTCCATAACCCTGTCCGCCTGCTCTGAGCAGGCGGACAGAAATCGCCAGAAATCAACCCGAACGAATACGATCGGGTTGATTGACACCTCCCTGCTGGCGGCCGATTGGCCGCGAGTCAGCAGGGGGCGGCATTGCACCAGCAGCTCTTGTGAGCTGCTGGTGCAATGTTAAATGCGGAGAGCGTATTGCTCTCCACATTTAGCGAGGTCTTGCGGACCTGATCCGCAGTGTCGGATCAGGTCCGCAAGCCCTTTGATAAATGGGCCCCTATGAGTTTGAAAGAGAAAAATATTGCATGCGTTACGGAAAGAGGCCGGTTGCGTGCATGAGCACGTATTCCCCAAAGAAGTCAATAGAGGATAGAAATTGAAAGAAAAAAACTTCCAACACTTCTGTTGAGCGTAAAGTGAGTGACGTCTTGTCATTCTTTGAAAAATACCTGAAATCGTGATAATTTCATATTTAAAAAATGTTTTGTGTACGTAATCTGCTGTATATTGTTTGTATGTAGTGATTTCTGTATGTATGTGATGATATTTATATGTAGCTAAATGAGTGTATGTTCATGTATGTTTATGTAAGTCAATGTAAAATGGGTTTGTGTGCATTTTTTTTATAACACCCGAGATCTCGTATTTTTGATCCATTATATTTTTGTGTAAAAAATATATTTTTTTAAATTTAATTTATTGTAGAGTGTATGAGTGTAAGTGTACTTTGTCTAATATTTTTGAAGTGATTCGTGAAGGTTTTTGGTTGCGATATATCAATAACTACTGGTCTTGGAGAGCGTTATGGATTTGAGCGTAGATAGGGATTTTTGTGGCGCTACAGATGTTTTTTTTAAACTTGTAATGACTGCGTTAGGGAAAATGATGCGTTATGAGCCATAACGCTACTATTTGACTCATAAGTCAAAGTGCATGATAAAAAGATATCCATCTGGGGGTGCGCACTAAAACAGTGGAAGCAAGAATTGTTGTTTGTTACGGCAAAAAACTATAAACTGAATGAACAACAAAAAAATAATTATAATATATGTGTATAATGAGACCAATATAAAGATGTATGATATATATATATATATATATATATATATATATATATATATATATATATATATATATATATAAATATATAAAATGTCAAAAGAAATGTTCAAAAAAATATATATGTAGGTATAGAAACACTCGGCAAGCGCCTCTTGTGTCCCACGGTGTAATGGTTATTCTGTATAAAGACATAAACAAAACAAGGGGTGTCTCATAGTGAAACCTGGTATAGATGTATTAGCAGCAAGTGAATTATGAAAGTTACTCACAAGAGAGGTGAGCAGGCTGACCTTTAATAGCAGTCAGTATGCTGTATCCACAGGGTCCCACGGCATCAATCGAACAGCTCCAATATGGATTCCCCGGCAGTCACTGAGTCTCAACAGCAGTGTGCATACACTGTCAGCAGCAGTTCTCTAAACTCGTGTGAGCATTTCCCAGTCGTCCGACCATAAAGCAGGCAGCACGTGCAGACTCTCCTAGACCGGCATCAGTGAGTTTCAGGGTCGGAGGTCAGGTTGTTGCATCAATTTTGTTGCCACTCAAATTAGAAACATGAACACGTTGACCCCTCACTGACACAAAACAATCCTTGTCACATGGGAGTGGTACTTGCTTGTGTGGGTGAGCAAGTACCACGTGACCGGGATTGTTTAATCCTGACCTCTGACCCTGAAACTCACTGATGCTTGCCTAGGAGAGTCTAGACGTGCTGCCTGCTTTATGGTCGGGCGACTGGGAAGCTCTCACACGAGTTTGGAGAACCGTTGCTGACACTGTAAGCATCCATATTGGAGCTGTTTGATTGATGCTGTGGGACCCTGTGGATACAGAGTACTGACTGCTGTTAAAGGTCAGCCTGCTCAAAAGCACCTTAACTTTTAGAGGTGCCACCTCTCTTGTGAGTAACTTTCATACTTCACTTGCTGCTAATACATCTATACCAGGTTTTACTATGAGTCGCCGCTTGTTTTGTTTATGTCTTCATTACAAAGTGCAGTTACACTCATATTAACACTGTCTAATAAAAATGATTTAAAAAAAAATATTGCACACAAAAGTTATAAGGGTATAAAGATATGAGATCTCGGGTATTAGAAAAATAAAAGCAGCCGAAGGGCTTTAACATTGTGATACATACATACAGGTATACCCCGCTCATACAGCGGGTTAGGGACCGGAGCCCCGCTGTAAAGTGAAAACCGCCTTAAAGTGAAACAAGGCAGTTTTAGCTTTCCTTTCAGTGTTTAAAATCTTAAAAACATGTTTGAACTAACATATATTAGAAGTGCAATAGTGCTACGTTTAGTTTAACACTAGCACAGCAAGTATTCAATTAGTATTCAATAAATACTGTACCTGTAAAATAGTGACAATTACTGTATTAAAATTTGCCAGACTATAGCACAGAGACACAGATTGCACTGCAATGCAGTTAACAGAGTGAACTAAGCATAGCAAAATGGTGCCAGTCACTTTTCTCACAATCTCACAACGATTTACAGCACTGTTTCAAAATCCTTGGAGGTTGAACTTCAGCTCCACAAAGTGCTGTATTAGCGAATCGCTGTAAAGTGAAGCGCTGTAAAGTGAGGTATACCTGTATACATGTATAAATGTAGGCAGAAGACACGTCTCTGTGACCGATTACAGAAAGACTTCCCGTGAGGTAAAAACAAAGCAACATGAACCATACCCCAAATACATCCCTCTGATGAGCACTGTACTTTAAGGGGAACTGGGCTTAAAGGGACAGTCAACACTGAAATTGTTATTGTTTAAAAAGATAGATAATGCCTTTACTACCCATCCCCCAGCTTTCCAGAACCAACATTGTTATATTAATATACTTTATAACATTTAAAGATCTAAATGTGAACTGTTTCATAAGAATTAAAACTTCCGGCGGGGGCAGAGCTTAGCAAGAACGTGGAACGCTAACTTCGGGCTCTAAAGTGAAGGGCAATATTGATCCACCCATGCTGTATTGAATCCTTGGCCAGTCAAGACAAGGCCCGGTCTAGATACTCGGTTCAGGAGAACCACACAGCAGCCCGAATCTAAACTCTGCAGACAAACTCACCTTGCTGAGTCATTACACCACTGGGCGTTCCTACCTATCCAGAACAGTGCAGAGCGGAGATCCCGAAACAGCTGACAAAGGGGGGGGGGGTGACAATACAGCTGTGCTTGTGAGTTTTACCTGAGTAGCAGAGGAAAAGAGGAGGGAGAAAGCAATCTAGATGGTGTGGCTGGAGGCCGCTGGCATCGGAGGTGTCTGGTTCAGACGGCTTCCTCCCACCATAGCTGGATATGGCTGGAAATGGCTTGCAAAGCCCTGGAAGGCTCCTACGAGTGGACATAAAAAACCGCAAGTACTTTCTTGGTCTACCCATTGTCTAGCTAGTGTGTCTGATGGAACTCCTATAAGGCTACACTAACTAAAAGTGTTACACTGTACCCGGTTTTGTGTGGTGATCAGCTGGGCTAGGGAGAGATCCATATCTGCCAGATAAAGGATAATCAGTTAATGTGGAGATAAAATCTGGCTGGTTAAAGTGTGCATGTCAAAGCTCCTTGAAGGACACATTACGGACGTATTAAGTCTGAGATTGCTATTAACTTAAATGGTTTGTGCATATAAACCCTAGGGGCAAAGCCTTTATAAGTTACCCCACTTGAGCTACAAATTTGCTATACAGAGAATATTCATGGGTGTGTGTATATGCAATATGACGATTGGAATCCTGGGGATTTTGTAGGCATATTCTACTTGAGTGGAACTTAATCTAGAAAGGATTCGGCCCCACACCGCTGCTGTGGAAGTTGAGCTTGGAATCCCCATGGAAACTGTTTGGTTGGACATAGAAGAAAAGTACTACTTTGGTTGAACTGGACTTTGCACTGGTTTACTTTAAATTGGATGGGAGAATGAGGAGAATAAGATGCTTAATACCATCTCTTGAATCTGTTTACAATACAAATAATTAGTTCCATATTTAAACATCTAAGCCAACAGGGATAATTTTGCCCTTTTGCTGTGTTTCTTTTTCTCTCCTATGCTTCTGGGTTGCTTGTCCCTCTATGTGTTTGTACCTAAGTATGCATAACTATTGATGTATATTTGGAGTGGGCAACTAAAATAGCCATAGTGTGGGTAGGGAAACACTTAAATTGTGCTATTTCCTTTAAGCTTGGTATCTACATGTGGTAGTTCATTGGGATACTACACAGTTAACACAATTTTTTGCACAATCGTTTTTCCACTTAAAGTATAAATACACTAATATACTAATTGCTGAGTGTATCAATCTAACTGACGGCTAGATTTAGAGTTTGGCGTTAGCCGTCAAAACCAGCATTAGGGGCTCCTAACGCTGGTTTTGGGCTACCGCTGGTATTTAGAGTCAGTCAGGAAAGGGTCTAACGCTCACTTTGCAGCCGCGACTTTTCCATACCGCAGATCCCGCTACGCCATTTGCGTATCCTATATTTTCAATGGGATCTTTCTAACGCTGGTATTTAGAGTCGTGGCTGAAGTGAGCGTTAGAAATCTAACGACAAGACTCCAGCCGCAGAGAAAAGCCAGGAGTTAAGAGCTTTCTGGGCTAACGCCGGTTCATAAAGCTCTTAACTGCTGTGCTCTAAAGTACACTAACACCCATAAACTACCTATGTACCCCTAAACCGTGGCCCCCCCACATCGCCGCCACTCTATTAAATTTTTTAACCCCTAATCTGCCGACCGCACACCGCCGCAACCTACGTTATCCCTATGTACCCCTAATCTGCTGCCCCTAACACCGCCGGCCCCTATATTATATTTATTAACCCCTAATCTGCTGCCCCCAACGTCGCCGCCACCTACCTACACTTATTAACCCCTAATCTGCCGACCGGACCTCACTGATACTATAATAAAGTTATTAACCCCTAATCCGCCTCACTCCTGCCTCAATAACCCTATAATAAATAGTATTAACCCCTAATCTGCCCTCCCTAACATCACCGACACCTAACTTCAAGTATTAACCCCTAATCTGCCGACCGGACCCCACCGCTACTCTAATAAATGTATTAACCACTAAAGCTAAGTCTTACCCTAACACTAACACCCCCCTAAGTTAAATATAATTTTTATCTAACGAAATAAATTAACTCTTATTAAATAAATTAATCCTATTTAAAGCTAAATACTTACCTGTAAAATAAACCCTAATATAGCTACAATATAAATTATAATTATATTGTAGCTATTTTAGGATTTATATTTATTTTACAAGTAACTTTGTATTTATTTTAACCAGGTACAATAGCTATTAAATAGTTAATAACTATTTAATAGCTACCTAGTTAAAATAATTACAAAATTACCTGTAAAATAAATCCTAACCTAAGTTACAATTAAACCTAACACTACACTATCAATAAATTAATTAAATAAAATACCTACAATTATTTACAATTAAACCTAACTCTACACTATCAATAAATTAATTACATACAAATACCTACAAATAAATACAATTACATAAACTAACTAAAGTACAAAAAATAAAAAAAGAACTAAGTTACAAAAAATAAAGAAATAATTTACAAACATTAGAAAAAGATTACAACAATTTTAAGCTAATTACACCTACTCTAAGCCCCCTTATAAAATAACAAAGACCCCAAAATAAAAAAATGCCCTACCCTATTCTAAAATAAAAATAGAAAAGCTCTTTTACCTTACCAGCCCTTAAAAGGGCCTTTTGCGGGGCATGCCCCAAAGAATTCTGCTCTTTTGCCTGTAAAAAAAACATATAATACCCCCCCAACATTACAACCCACCACCCACATACCCCTAATCTAACCCAAACCCCCCTTAAATAAACCTAACACTAAGCCCCTGAAGATCTCCCTACCTTGAGTCGTCTTCACTCAACCGGGCACCGATGGACCAAAAGAAGACATCCGGAGCGGCAGAAGTCTTCATCCTATCCGGGCAGAAGAGGAGATCCGGACCAGTAGACATCTTCATCCAAGCGGCATCTTCTATCTTCTTCCATCCGACGACGAGCGGCTCCATCTTCAAGACCTCCGGCGCGGATCCATCCTCTTCTTCCGACGTCCTAACACAGAATGAAGGTTCCTTTAAGGGACGTCATCCAAGATGGCGTCCCTCGAATTCCGATTGGCTGATAGGATTCTATCAGCCACTCGGAATTAAGGTAGGAAAATTCTGATTGGCTGATGGAATCAGCCAATCAGATTCAAGTTCAATCCAATTGGCTGATCCAATCAGTCAATCAGATTGAGCTTGCATTCTATTGGCTGATTGGAACAGCCAATAGAATGCGAGCTCAATCCTATTGGCTGATTGGATCAGCCAATAGGATTGAACTTTAATTCTATTGGCTGATTGCATCAGCCAATAGGATTTTTCCTACCTTAATTCCGATTGACTGATAGGATTCTATCAGCTAATCGGAATTGAAGGGACGCCATCTTGGATGACGTCACTTAAAGGAACCTTCATTCTTTAGTTGCCGTCGGATGGAAGAGGATGCTCCGCGTCGGATGTCTTCAAGATAAACCCGCTCCGCTCTAGATGGAAGAAGATAGAAGATGCCGCCTGGATGAAGACTTCTAGGAGTAAAGCTATATTGGATTTAGTGCTATCAAACAATACAGATATAATATCAAACATAGAAGTTAAAGAACATTTGGGTAACAGTGATCATAACATGGTCACATTTGAAATCTCTTTTCATATGCAGTGTTTTAAAGGCTTAACACACGGCTAGATTTAGAGTTCTGCGGCCAAAGGGGTGCGTTAGCTACGCGTGCTTTTTTTCCCCCGCACCTTTTAAATACCGCTGGTATTTAGAGTTCACAGAAGGGCTGCGTTAGGGTCCAAAAAAGGGAGCGTAGAGCATATTTACCGCCACTGCAACTCTAAATACCAGCGTTGCTTACGGACGCGGCCAGCTTCAAAAACGTGCTCGTGCACGATTCCCCCATAGAAAACAATGGGGCTGTTTGAGCTGGAAAAAAACCTAACACCTGCAAAAAAGCAGCGTTAAGCTCCTAACGCAGCCCCATTGTTTCCTATGGGGAAACAGTTCCTAAGTCTGCACCTAACACCCTAACATGTACCCCGAGTCTAAACACCCCTAACCTTACACTTATTAACCCCTAATCTGCCGCCTCCGCTATCGCTGACCCCTGCATATTATTATTAACCCCTAATCTGCCGCTCCGTACACCGCCGCAACCTACGTTATCCCTATGTACCCCTAATCGGCTGCCCCTAACACCTGCCGACCCCTATGTTATATTTATTGACCCCTAATCTGCCGCCCCGCTATAGCTGACCCCTGCATATTATTATTAACCCCTAATCTGCCGCTCCGTACACCGCCGCAACCTACGTTATCCCTATGTATCCCTAATCTGCTGCCCCTAACACCGCCGACCCCTATGTTATATTTATTAACCCCTAATCTGCCGCCCCGCTATCGCTCACCCCTGCATATTATTATTAACCCCTAATCTGCCGCTCCGTAAACCGCAGCAACCTATGTTATTCCTATGTACCCCTAATCTGCTGCCCCTAACACCGCCGACCCCTATATTATATTTATTAATCCCTAATCTGCCGCCCCCAACGTCGCCGCCACCTACCTACAATAATTAACCCCTAATCTGTCGACCGGATCTCACCGCTACTCTAATAAATGTATTAACCCCTAAAGCTAAGTCTAACCCTAACACTAACACCACCCTAAGTTAAATATAATTTAAATCTAAAGAAATAAATTAACTCTTATTAAATAAATTATTCCTATTTAAAGCTAAATACTTACCTGTAAAATAAACCCTAATATAGCTACAATATAAATTATAATTATATTGTAGCTATTTTAGGATTAATATTTATTTTACAGGCAACTTTGTAATTATTTTAACCAGGTACAATAGCTATTAAATAGTTAATAACTATTTAATAGTTACCTAGTTAAAATAATTACAAAATTACCTGTAAAATAAATCCTAACCTAAGTTACAATTAAACCTAACACTACACTATCAATAAATAAATTAAATAAAATACCTACAATTATCTACAATTAAACCTAACACTACACTATCAATAAATTAATTAAATACGATACCTACAAATAAATTCAATGAAATAAACTAACTAAAGTACAAAAAATAAAAAAGAACTAAGTTACAAAAAATAAAAAAATATTTACAAACATTAGGAAAATATTACAACAATGTTAAACTAATTACACCTACTCTAAGCCCCCTAATAATTAAATAAACTAACTAAAGTACAAAAATAAAAAAGAACTAAGTTACAAAAAATAAAAAATATTTACAAACATTAGAAAAATATTACAACAATTTTAAACTAATTACACCTACTCTAAGCCCCCTAATAAAATAAGAAAGACCCCCAAAATAAAAAAATGCCCTACCCTATTCTAAAATTAAAATAGAAAAGCTCTTTTACCTTACCAGCCCTGAAAAGGGCCCTTTGCGGGGCATGCTCCAAAGAATTCAGCTCTTTTGCCTGTAAAAAAAAACATACAATACCCCCCCAATATTACAACCCACCACCCACATACCCCCTAATCTAACCCAAACCCCCCTTAAATAAACCTAACACTAAGCCCCTGAAGATCTTCCTACCTTATCTTCACCACGCCGGGTTCACTGATCGATCCAGAAGAGCTTCCAATGTCTTGATCCAAGCCCAAGTGGGGGCTAAAGATGTCCATGATCCGGCTGAAGTCTTCATCCAAGCGGGAGCTGAAGAGGTGAAGATGGATGTTCCGTGTCGGCGGGATGAACATGGATCCAGAAGAAAGAAGATTGAAGATGCCGCTTGATAGAAGACTTCAGCCCGATCATGGACCTCTTCAGCTCCCGCTTGGATGAAGACTTCAGCCCGATCATGGACCTCTTCAGCTCCCGCTTGGATGAAGACTTCAGTCGGATCATGGACATCTTCAGCCCCCCACTTGGGCTTGGATCAAGACATCGGAGGAGCTCTTCTGGATCGATCGGTGAACCCGGCGTGGTGAAGACAAGGTAGGGAGATCTTCAGGGGCTTAGTGTTAGGTTTATTTAAGGGGGGTTTGGGTTAGATTAGGGGTATGTGGGTGGTGGGTTGTAATGTTGGGGAGGGGTATTGTATGTTTTTTTTTTACAGGCAAAAGAGCTGAATTCTTTGGGGCATGCCCCGCAAAGGGCCCTTTTCAGGGCTGGTAAGGTAAAAGAGCTTTTCTATTTTAATTTTAGAATAGGGTAGGGCATTTTCTTATTTTGGGGGTCTTTCTTATTTTATTAGGGGGCTTAGAGTAGGTGTAATTAGTTTAAAATTGTTGTAATATTTTTCTAATGTTTGTAAATATTTTTTATTTTTTGTAACTTAGTTCTTTTTTATTTTTGTACTTTAGTTAGTTTATTTAATTGTATTTATTTGTAGGTATTGTATTTAACTAATTTATTGATAGTGTAGTCTTAGGTTTAATTGTAGATAATTGTAGCTATTTTATTTAATTAATGTATTGATAGTGTAGTGTTAGGTTTAATTGTAGATAATTGTAGGTATTTTATTTAATTAATTTATTGATAGTGTAGTGTTAGGTTTAATTGTAACTTAGGATAGGATTTATTTTACAGGTAATTTTGTAATTATTTTAACTAGGTAGCTATTAAATAGTTATTAACTATTTAATAGCTATTGTACCTGGTTAAAATAAATACAAAGTTGCCTGTAAAATAAATATTAATCCTAAAATAGCTACAATATAATTATAATTTATATTGTAGCTATATTAGGGTTTATTTTACAGGTAAGTATTTAGCTTTAAATAGGATTAATTTATTTAATAAGAGTTAATTTATTTCGTTAGATAAAAATTATATTTAACTTAGGGGGGTGTTAGTGTTAGGGTTAGACTTAGCTTTAGGGGTTAATACATTTATTAGAGTAGCGGTGGGGTCCGGTCGGCAGATTAGGGGTTAATACTTGAAGTTAGGTGTCGGTGATGTTAGGTTTATTTTACAGGTAAGTATTTAGCTTTAAATAGGAATAATTTATTTAATAAGAGTTAATTTATTTAGTTAGATAAAAATTATATTTAACTTAGGGGGGTGTTAGGGTTAGGGTTAGAATTAGCTTTAGGGGTTAAAAAATTTATTAGAGTAGCAGTGAGCTCCGGTCGGCAGATTAGGGGTTAGTGCTTGAAGTTAGGTGTCGGCGATGTTAGGGAGGGCAGATTAGGGGTTAATACTATTTATTATAGGGTTATTGAGGCGGGAGTGAGGCGGATTAGGGGTTAATACATTTATTATAGTAACGGTGCGGTCTGGTCGGCAGATTAGGGGTTAATAAGTGTAGGTAGGTGGCGGCGACGTTGGGGGCGGCAGATTAGGGGTTAATAAATATAACATAGGGGTCGGCGGTATTAGGGGCAGCAGATTAGGGGTACATAGGGATAACGTAGGTGGCGGTGTTGTACGGAGCGGCAGATTAGGGGTTAAAAAGTTTTAATAGAGTGGCGGCGATGTGGGGGAGCCTCGGTTTAGGGGTACATAGGTAGTTTATGGGTGTTAGTGTACTTTAGAGCACAGTAGTTAAGAGCTTTATAAACCGGCGTTAGCCCAGAAAGGTCTTAACTACTGACTTTTTTCTGCGGCTGGAGTTTTGTTGTAAGATTTCTAACGCTCACTTCAGCCAAGACTCTAAATACCGGCGTTAGGAAGATCCCATTGAAAAGATGGGATACGCAAATGGCGTAGGGGGATCTGCGGTATGGAAAAGTCGCTGCTGCAAAGTGAGCGTTAGACCCTTTCCTGACTGACTCCAAATACCAGCGGGCGGTAAAAACCAGCGTTAGGAGCCTCTAACGCTGGTTTTGACGGCTACCGCCAAACTCTAAATCTAGGCCAAAGACTTTTAATTTCAAGAAAGCAAAATTCAACGATTTAAGGAAATCATTAAATAATATAAATTGGGACAATGTATTTTCTAATAAAAATACAGAGGATAAATGCATAATATTTAAAAATTTGTTAAATAAATATACATATCAACACATACCATATGGTTATAAAAATAAAAATAAAAAAACAAAGCCGTTATGGCTAAAAAAAAATGTGTTAAGAGAAATTAGGAAAAAACGTAGGGCATTTAAATTATTAAAAGAAAATAATACAGACTCAGCATACAATATTTATAAGGAATGTATAAAGCATGCAAAAAAGCAATCAAATTAGCCAAAATTGAAAATGAAAAATTAATTGCCAAGGATTCTAAGTCTAACCCTAAAAGGTTCTTTAAGTACATAAATAGCAAAAAATCTAAGAAGGATAATATAGGTACATTAAAATGCGTGGAGGGTAGCATGATAAATAATGACAGGGAGAAGGCTGAGGTACTAAACCAGTTTTTTTCTTCAGTATACACAAGAGAGGAACCATTGAATGATACTTTGGAACAGAATAGAACATGCCAGTCCATACCACTAACTGGGTTTTGTTTAGAGGATATCAGGAAAA
Organism: Bombina bombina; assembly: GCF_027579735.1. NCBI lineage: Eukaryota > Metazoa > Chordata > Amphibia > Anura > Bombinatoridae > Bombina > Bombina bombina. Next base: position 395,740,651 of record NC_069503.1, on the reverse strand, counting down.
AACTGGAAAATATTAAGGTAAATAAAACTCCAGGACCAGATGGAATACACCCAAGGGTGTTAAGGGAACTTAGCACTGTTATAGACAAACCTTTACTCTTAATTTTTCAAGACTCATTATCCTCAGGCATGGTACCCCCGGATTGGCGTAAAGCTGATGTGGTGCCACTCTTCAAAAAGGGAAGCAGGGATGATCCAGGAAGCTATAGACCAGTTAGTCTGACATCAATAGTGGGGAAGATATTTGAAGGGATTATAAGGGATTATATTGATGAGCATATTCGTGTAAACAAGATTATGAGTTCTAATCAGCATGGCTTTAGGAGAAATAGATCATGTCAAACTAATCTAATTAGATTCTACGAGGAAGTAAGTAAAAATATAGATAAAGGGGAATCAGTTGATGTGATATACTTAGATTTTGCAAAGGCATTCGATACAGTGCCACATGAGAGATTAATGCACAAAATTAAGGGACTGGGAATAGCTGAAAATGTTAGCTCATGGATAAATAACTGGATAAAAGATAGGGAGCAACGAGTAGTAGTAAATGGATCATACTCAGATTGGACAAAGGTAATCAGTGGCATCCCCCAGGGATCAGTACTGGGCCCTGTTCTTTTTAATATTTTTATAAATGACTTGGAACAAGGATTAAATAGCGACATCTCTATTTTTGCAGATGATACTAAGTTAAGTAAGGTCATTAGGTCAGAGCAGGACGAACTCTCTTTACAAAGGGATTAGCTAAAATTAGAACTATGGGCAAGTGAATGGAAAATGAGATTTAATACGGAAAAATGCAAGGTTCTACATTTTGGAAGTAAAAATAAGCAGGCTACGTATTTTTTAAATGGGACAAGACTTAGCCAAACACAGGAGGAAAGGGATTTGGGAGTAGTAATAGATAACAAGCTAAAGATGAGTGCACAATGCAGGGCAGCGGCTTCAAAGGCTAATAAGATACTAGCATGTATTAAAAGAGGCATTGATTCAAGGGAGGAAAGCATAATTCTGTCATTATATAAAGCCCTGGTAAGACCTCACCTTGAGTTTGGAGTGCAGTTCTGGGGACCGATTACTAATAAAGATATTGCAGAACTAGAAAAAGTTCAGAGAAGGGCCACAAAGCTAATAAGGGGATTGGAGAAAACCTACGAGGAGAGGCTAGCCAAACTGGGTCTGTTCTCTTTAGAAAAAAGGTGCTTGAGAGGTGACATGATTACTTTATATAAATATATTCAAGGCCCATATACAGAGATGGCAAAAGCTCTGTTTATTCTAAGAAAATTGTTTCTGACAAGAGGTCATAATTTAAGGTTGGAGGAAAGGAGATTTAATCTCCTGCAACAGAAACGTTTTTTCACTGTAAGAGCAATAAAATTGTAGAACTCATTACCAAAGGAGGAAGTGAATGTCAATACCATTGATACATTTAAAAATAGTCTGGATAAATTTCTGTATATAAACAAAATTCATGGATATGATTGCTAGTATTAAATGGGTCACATTTTAATGGGGTTATTTAAGCTTAACTGGAGCTTTTTGTAAGTATTTTAGATTTGTATAGGTTGAACTCGATGGACTTCAGTCTTTTTTCAACCTTATCTACTATGTTACTATGTTATATTTGGGTTTATTTTACAGGTAAGTATTTAGTTTTAAATAGGAATAAATTAGTTAATTATAGTAAATTTATTTAGATGCATTTAAATTATATTTAAATTAGGGGGGGGGGTTAGGGTTAGGGTTAGACTTAGTTTTAGGGGTTAATAAATTTATTATAGTGGCGGTGACGTTGGCAACGGCAGATTAGGGGTTAATAAATGTAATATAGTTGCGGCGACGTTGGGGGGAGATTAGGGGTTAATAAATAAAATGTAGGGTTTCGGCGATGTTGGGGACATCAGATTAGGGGTTCATAAGTATAATGTAGGTGGCAGCGGTGTCCGGAGTGGCAGATTAGGGGTTAATAATATAATGTAGGTGGTGACGATGTTGGGGGCGGCATATTAGGGGTTAATAAGTGTAATATTAGGGGTGTTTAGACTCGGGGTTCATGTTAGGGTGTTAGGTGTAGACATAACTTTTATTTCCCCATAGGAAACAATAGGGCTGCGTTAGGAGCTGAAAGCTTCTTTTTTGCAGGTGTTTCTTTTTTTCAGCCAGCTCAGCCCCATTGTTAAAAAATACAAAAGTAGTAAATCAGTGCGCCAGTGATTAAATTAAACAAGTGAACATTACGTTATATGCAATAATAAAGATAACATATAATAAAGTGTAAGCTTAAAATTATAAGTTAGGATATGCTGTGTACCGCATAGTAAAAAGTCCGGTAATGGTGCCGTTATGCACTTGACACAGAGTTTACTGCAGACACTATGCTGGCAATGTGCATATAATACAGGACTAAAGATACTTAGTGTCAGGAGTATCCATTAAGAGTTCAAATCTGTGCTTTACCTTTTGGTACAAGTGCCAGGTACACTTAGATCCTGGCATTGACTCTATCTATGGAACATATATCCCACAACCTGTATCCGGAGCTCACTGCAGCCCTGTCAGCTGTTTTCAGTACGGAGAATTAACCAAGCCGACACAGCTTGCCTGAAACCAAAGACGGATTCGACTAACCATCTTACCACATTGGAGTGGGAGTTAGCTGGACGACACTAAGGGTCCAGGAGGCTATTGTGACACTTCTCAAGTGTCTGAAATCTTGTGAGTATATTTCTACTAGCAATTTAGCGTCTCTGATCCTATTGATTCGTGCACTATGTTGGCGCCTTCTTCTGTCTCACTTTTTCTTCAGCCCCATTGTTTCCTATGGGGAAATCGTGCACGAGCACGTTCAGCCAGCTCACCGCTGACTTAAGCAACGCTGGTATTGAGGTGAGATGTGGAGCTAAATTTTGCTCAACGCTCACGTTTCTGAGGCTAACACCGGCTTGAAGAAAACTCGTAATACCAGCATTGTCTTAAGTGAGTGGCGAGAAAAAAAGGCTTGTTAGCCCCGCACACCATTACCGACAAAAACTCGTAATCTAGCCAATAGATTTTCTATGGCTAGTACTGCTTTAGTGAAATTTTCAGGTGGTGGTTTCAACAGGCAAAGGCAGCATTTTCACATAACACAATAAAGGTAAATGAGCTATTTGTAAATGTAAAGCACTCCAGCACGTAAAATGGCTCATAAGGAATGCATTAAAGGGAGGAAATGTTCAGTACACTGTCCATCAAGCATAGAGTGACTAAAAAGTGATAGGAACCTTTCCCTACACATAGTGCAGTGCAGCAATGAAACACATCATCCACATGCTAACCAGCTGCTAATGCTGTTTTTGTTTCCCAGAGCTGCAAAGAGAATAAAATATGAGCCTGGAGAAGCCTGTTATAGACATCATATTTCACTATTGTGACGCTGAGCAAAATGACTAACCCTTCAGCTTTATTGACCTCCCCAGACCTATGGTTATTCCCTCTGTGAAGCTCACTCAGCCCTTGATAAAGCTGTACAGCATAACACAGAACTAGTAAAGAGCGAAACTAGAGAGGATGGAGAGGCCTCTTAAGAGCTGATGATGAAAAACTTGCAAGCATGGAGAGAAATATTTTTTGAGAATTAAAAGGACATGAAACCAATTTTCCATTCATGATTTAGATAGAGCATATAATTTTAAACAACTTTACCATTAATTTCTGCTATGAATTTTGCTTCATTCTCATGTTATCCTTTATTGAAGGAGCAGCAGTTTACTACTGGGAGCTAGCTGAACACATCTGTAAGCCAATAATAATTGGTATATATGTGCAATCACCAATCAGTAGCTAGCTCCCAGCACCTGAGCCTACCTAGGTATGCTTTTCAACAAAGGATACCAAGAGAATTAAATAATAGAAGTACATTGGAAAGTTGTTTAAAATTGTATGCTCCGTCTGAATCATGAAATAACATCCTGGGGTGTTATGTCCCTTTAAATTGCAATGTAGGTGTCTTCTTCAAATCCATAATGCTAAAATATTACTTTCTAAAATTCTTTGAGGGACCTAACAACAATGTAATGAACATTTGTAGGAAGCACATATATCAACCAATGAGCATTAGAAGATAACACCTATCAGCCAATAAACATTAGTAGGGACTGATAATGCTGCAATGGTTTTAGTTTAAAGGGACATCAAACCCCAAACAATTCTTTCATAATTCAGATAGAGAAAACAATTTTAAACAACATTCAAATTTACTTCTATTATCTAATTTGCTTAATTCTTTAGATATCCTTTGTTGAAGAAATAGCAATGCACATGGGTGAGACAATCAGACGAGGCATCTATGTGCAGCCACTTATCAGCAGCTACTGAGCATATCTAGATATGCTTTTCAGCAAACGATATCAAAAGAATGAAACAAATTAGATAATAGAAGTAAATTAGAAAGCTGTTTAAAATGACATGTTCTTTCTAAATTATAAAAGTTTTAGTAAACATTTTCAGGCAAAACAAAATCAGCATGTTTATATTACATGCTGCTCTTTTATACAGATGATAGAACACTTTTAAGTAGAATTCCCCTTTAAGGTTAAAAGTAATAGTATATATTTATATATATATATCTTGTAAAATCTCTTTAAAGGGACATTAAACAGATTTGTGTGTAAAACTGTTTTAGTCCCAAGCTCCCTATTGTGGTCACAAAGCAAATTCTTAACTTGCAAATATTAGAAATGAAATAGTTTAGACAATTTGCAGCATTTTGGTTTCTCTAGGGAATGTGGGGCAATGCACATTTGCAAAACCAAGAGATGTCCCTTTAAGAACAAGGCATTAACAAAAAAGCTTTAAATAGGCTGGGTTAAATTGAGTCTTGGTGTTCCTCTGCTATCTGGTGGTAAATATATGGAGCTGTCATGTATTTACAATGACATTATAAAGGCTTAACTAGCATTGCTGTAGTTTAATAAAAAGCCAAACCCTGTGCAGGCGACATACTTTATTCATAGATTGTTAGCAAATAGATGCAGGATTTGCAAGTAGAGAAGTTCATAATGAGCTGGCATTGCGTGGCTGTTCAAAAATAATCTCCCAAATGTTCTTCCAGGTGTATCACAATAAATCTTGTTCTAGCATGATCCAAAGGTCTGACATTTACAATTTTAAATGGTTTCTCTCAATATTTATTAAGGATCATAGAGCCTATTCCTCCTTTCCTTGTTGTGTTTTTTTTTTTTTTTTTAAAAAGCAAAAATTGCTACTGTTTCCTTAGTTCTGGTGTATTTCACATGTAAAATATATATATTTGATTAGAAAATAATTTTGAACAAAAAATGAAATGTAATATTTAATTGTCGTTTTGTTTTTTATAAAGAAATGTGATTTATTCTGGCAACACAAATCAGTTGGAGAGCACATTACTGATTGCTTCACTTGAGACCAATTAAAATGAGAGTCAAATTTAATTTGAAACCAAACACTTCAGTTTTTTGATGAAATATTTGTGATCAACACATTTTGTAAAACTGAATTTTATATTATATTATATATATATATATATATATATATATATATATACACATACATACATACAGCCACCAATCAGCAGATAGAACTTAGATCTTTGCTGCCCCTGAGCTTTCCTAGATAAACCTTTTAGCAAAGGATAACAAGAGAATGAAGCAAATTAAATAACAGAAGTAAATTGGAAAGTTGTTTAAAATTGTATGCTCTGTCTAAATCAAAAATGTCTAATTATGACGTTACTGTCCCTTTAAGCTCAGAATGTATTTAAAGGGATAGTCTAGTCAAAATTAAACTTTCATGATTCAGATAGAGCATGCAACTTTATGATGTTTGTTTCACATTCCTTATACAGATTGGAGCTCAATTTCTGTAAATTGCAAGATGTTGCAATCTGCCCAACCCAACTAGCTACTGCACATTGACTGAGCAGAACATAAATGAATATTTCATTTACATTTATCCCTGAATAATCACAATTAAAAGGCATCGTAAAATCAAAGTTTAAACGTTCACGATTCAGATTGAGTATGCAATTTAAAACATCTTTCCAATTTCATTCTATTATCAAATTTGTCTTGTTCCTTTGGTACTCTTTGTTGAAGACTAATCCTAGGTAGGATGATAGGCGCTTAGGAGTGTGCACGTGTCTATAGCAGCAGTGTTTGTAACTATGTATTAAATTGCTATAAGCAATGTATGGCTTAAGAAGTGCACACTCCTGAGCTCATCTAGGATTACTCTTTAACAAAGGATACCAAGAGAGCTAAGCAAAATTAATAATATAAGTAAAGTGGAAAGTTGTTTAAATGTAATTCTCTGTCCAATCAGTTTAACCCTTTGTTGACCGGGTTAATTTGTCTACATCGGCACAACGTTCTGATGTAAACAAATTGAAATCCTGCGATTGTGCAAACAATCACAAGTTTTCAATGATGGGATCGGGTCAGGGGGCATCCCTGTGACGCTAGGGCACGCCCTCCAGACCGCGATCACATCATGGAAGCGCCGTTGGCTTTAGGACAGCCAACGGTTAAGATGTTCTATTTTGTCAGAACGGCACTAAAGCCCAGTGTAATTATGACAGAATACAATGGCATAACGGCGTTAAAAGGATAAGTGTAATTTTGACTTTATTTACACCAGGATGTTTTTTTTCAAGTGGTGTATTACTGATTTTCAAAATAGAGTGCACTGTAACAAGAAATATATGGTTGTAATGCTTTTAAATCTTTTTGTGTTTCTTTTTTATTTTAGTGCTTAATTGCTGATACATATTATGGATAAATTAAAAAATTATTAAACGTCCTTTTAAAACCTGTTCTTAAAAATGTAATAAGTGTTTTAAATAAGTGAAATGTCACAATAATGTAGGTATGTAAAAAGCTTTGTCAGAATTAACTGATATCTAGAATTTCTAATTTAGAATCTGTTTATATACTGTATGTGTATATATGTTATTTATTTCTATATATCTAAAGGTTCTTAGGTCCTAATTTGTTATATTTTTTTCTGTACTCCGTATAGTGCTATGGATTATGTTGAAGTTCTATAAAGTATATATAATGGTCACTAATCCCTGCAATATTTCAAGGTCTTCACTATGAACACAAACTCTTGTAAATTTGTACATAAAAACTTCAGCAAAGAATTAAAGTTTATCTGAAGGGTGTAATTCAACATTTATACAAGCCCATTATTAGCAAGTATCCCTTTTACACATACAGGAAGAAGCCATATTGCTGCGTACAATATATGGTGCCCATCTCCCCCTTGCTGAATATAGCCCTTTGTGGGAGAAAGGCAGCCTCTCAGGGTCATTAAAAGGATATTAAAACCAAATTGTTTCTTTCATGATTCAGAGCATGCAAATTTCTAATTTACTCCTTTTATCATTTTTTTCTTTGATCTCTTGGTATCTTAATTAGAAAAAGTATGAATGTAAGCTTAGGAGCTGGACCATTTTTGGTTCAGCACCCTGGCTAGTGCTTGCTGATTGGTGGTTATATTTAGCCACCAATAACCAAGCACAACCCAGGTCTGAACCAAAAATCGGATTGCTCTTAAGCATGCATTCCTGCTTTTCAAATAAAGATACCAAGAGAAGGAAGAAAATGTATTAATTGGTATAAATTAGAAAGTTGATTAAAATTGCATGCTCTATCTGAATCACAAAACTTTAATTTTGACTTTAGTGCCTCTTTAATTACACTAAAATGATATAATAGTGTAAAAAAGAATAGAGCATTTTAAAACCTGCTCCCCACAAATAAGTTACATTTGAACACCAAGATGAAATGCATCACAACTACTGTAAAGGACATGGTGTGTGAGCCAATCATGAGTGTAGTATGTACATATACACCAATCACAGGCCTTGTAATTCTCAGGATCTTCCTGGGAGCATGATTTTAAACAGACATGCATTTATGGTTCAGATAAAGCATACAATTTTAAGAGAATGTTTAATTTAATTGTATCACATTTACGTTGTTCTCTTGCTATTATTTGCTGATAACATACCTAGCTAGGCTCAAAAACAGGAATGCCCTACTAGGAGTTAGCTGGTAGTTGGTGGCTATAGATGCTTAAAAAATAAAATATATAGTGAAGAAAAAAGCTAGCAACATTAAACACAAGGGATACAGTGAATCAACCTACTACAACAATAATGAACAATGTCAATTAAAAACTTGCCCCCACACCTAGACATAAATGACCATAAATGCACCAATGAGTATCATACGAGGAAAACACTCAAACAGGCAATTATCCCCACTATTGTTGGAGAAACAAAAGATCCCTCTCTGTCCATTTATGATTTTGTGACTGTTAGTACCACAGAAGGGGAAAGCAAATGGAATGGCTTCTCAATTATCATGTGTCATGCAACAAAAGTTGTTTAAAAAAGCTGGGTATTGCCATGTGAACCTCCATATAAGTAAAACAATTGAGTGAGCAAACAATCACATGTCAAGGTGCTGAGGTAAAGTGACCACTGAGGACACAGCCGCCGTAAGGGTACAGCACTGGTCTTTAAGGTATAGAATCCAGTGCCAACCATGTATTTATTTGCAAGACCACTCGATAGCAGCACTATTTGTTGTCATGTAGTGCTCCATACACCTATATAGATATCTCTTCAACAAAGAATACCATGCTCTGTCTGAATCAGAAATGTTTTTTTCGTTTCATACCCCATTATAATCTTTTTAAAAATATACTGTTTTAGAATGTCCCTTTTTAATATTGATTTTGCATCCATTCATAAGACAGAGAAGAACTGTATAAATAAAATAAAGACCAAACTCTAATCATTCCCAGCTGACAATGAAAGAAATTTATTAGCAGTAGGGTCAATCCATCTCAAGTGGTCTAACACAGGTTGCTTGATCATTTTTAATTTTTTTTTTTTTTTTATTGGTTCCCTTTATGTGTTGGTATTGCAAAACCACCAATTTTTTATTTGGTTTAACTATGACAGCCATCTTTGTTTCATAGTGCACGACAAATTTTGGGTGTACAGATGTTTATGTATGCTCAGGTGTGTGTGTGTGGGGGGTGGGGGTGGGGTTGTACCTAGGTAAGTATGGTGTGCATGCAGAACATTCTCGGGTTTGAGGCTTCTCTTATTTTATTTCATGGAAAGTGCAAGTTAAAATTTACAAAAAATTTAAATGAACAGTATTTTACACAAATTTATGATTGACATACATTATGTGATTGAAAAATAAACTTGTATGGAGCAGCAAGAGATGTATTACCCAAAGACTGTCTTACGGAGGTTGACTCTTGGAGTATCCCCTGCATCCAAGATTAGGAAGACAAGTGCAGATAAAAGACAAAGTACTTTGAGAGCTAAAGTAGGAAGGATTTCTGAAACTTTGAAAAGAAATCTGTAAGAATTGTTTCAGACGATCCCAGCATAGTATAACTGTGCCAAAAAAACATAATGACAGACTAATTAAGGCTCTTAAAGGAAAGTGTGCCATAGCAAACAAAGAGGACAAAGCTAAATTTATCATGCTATTACTAAGCTCATGGTCCCGGAACAAAATCAACAAGGAATTCAATGTCTCAGAACGATTGGTGAAACTAAGCAGAACAATAGTGAAGTTACTTGGGATCCTTCCTGAGACAGGAAAGATTATCTATTTTTCTGATGGATCTGCAAGCTTATTTAAAAACGGGAAGCAATTCATCAATCTGGTTAACCATGGGTTGGAGTTTGGTATAGAAGCCAAATTGAACTTCTTTGCAATGTCCCATGGCAGAAATGCATGTGACGTGGTTTGAGGAACGGCTATGCGTGAAACAGCAAAAAAACAGTTGGCAGAGGACAACTAATGGTTAAATCCTCACCCCTGAAGATATCTTCCTCTTTTGCAACAAGAAGATTAAAGGGTTACCTATATCTATGTCAAAAGCAAGGAAGTAACTGAATCTCAAGGACAGATTTGATAAGTGTGAGAGTATTCCAGGTAAAAGAACATTTCAAAGTTTTGAAGCAGTATCAGAGAGTACTATCAGATGTTTCTTTACATCTGCATTGCAAAAGTTTAAAGACCGTTGAGTGATGACATTTGTCCCTCTGATCCTATGGAATAATGAATGTGTTGCTTGTCTATGATGACCAGTGGTGGTTAGGTTTGTATGAGGACATTAGCGAGGAAAACTGATTTTTTTGTAAAACCTGGACCAAGGACATCATTCAAGATATCTACTGTGGACAAAGCATGGATTCCCAATGTTATTTTAACTAGGAAGTTATTAAATAGTTAATAACTATTTAATAACTATTGTACCTAGTTAAAATAAATACAAACTTGCCTGTAAAATAAAAATAAACCCTAAGATAACTACAATGTAACTATTAGTTATATTGTAGCTAGCTTTGGGTTTATTTTATAGGTAAGTATTTAGTTTTAAATAGGAATAATTTAATTAATGATAGGAATATTTATTTAGTTTTATTTAAATTATATTTAAATTAGCTGGTGTTAGGGTTAGACTTAGGTTTAGGGGTTAATAAATTTAATATAGTGGCGGCAACGTTGGGGGCGGCAGATTAGGAGTTAATAAATGTAGGTGGCGGCGGTGTAGGGGGCAGAAGATTAGGGGTTAATAAATATAATGTAGGTGGCGGCGGTGTAGGGGGCGGAAGATTAGGGGTTAATAAGTATAATGTAGGTGGTGGTGGGCTCTGGGAACAGCGGTTTAGTGGTTAAACACTTTATTTAGTTGCGGCGGGGTCCGTGAGCAACGGTTTAGGGGTTAATACTTTTATCAGCATTGCGGTGGGCTCTGGGAGCGGCGGCATAGGGGGTAAAACAGTATAGTATAGTGTGGGTGTTTAGTGACAGGGTACCAAGAAAGCTGTGAAAAAGCCAAAGAGCAGCGAGGTAGATGACGGTTAGTTAAGAGCAGTCCGCTGCTCATCGCACCGTATTTGGTGCGCGGCTTTTTGACAGCTTTTTTGATAATTTTGGAGAGCGTATTCAGGTCTGCGGCAGTGATGTTAGGTGATCTTAGACGAGCGTATTGGTGCCGTCGAATACAAGTTGACGGCTTGATAAATAGATGCCAAAGGAGCAAGATTGTGCAAAATATTTATATATGAACATATACCTTGTAATGTTATCTAGAGATCAATTTTTGTTCCAAGAAGCTAGAACCATCCTAAGCTGAGATATTGAGGTTTCCGTAAACTTCTATATAAGCAAAATTTGTTGTGCGCCATGACACAAAGATGGCTTCTGTGGTTAAACCAAAGTAAAATAAAAAAAAACTGGTGGTTTTCCAATACCAATTTATAGAGAAAATCACTCAAAAAAAGTTTAGGAAAATGAATTGGTCAAGCAACCAACTTTTCAATTATTTGACCATTTGAGATGGACTGGCCCAGTCATAATATTGAAAAATCTATAATTAAATTAATAATGCATGTTTACAACCCTCACTGGCAGATGAGGATTTATCACCTTGACATGCAATGTATTGCAGACCTCAATTTAGAGGTTTAATAGTCACTTGTGTTCTTACATCTGTCCTGGCTAAACAAGGAGAATTGGTAACCTCTGCTAACACATAGTGCTTGCGATAAATTATATATGTGATTTTGAGAAAAATCTCTTAACCTAAGGTTTTCAGTGTACTCTCCAAAAGTCATTTGTTATATTTCTGGAATTGTGATAATGCCTGTTCCTCTATGCAGAATTATCTTCTATTAGACAATGGGAAAAGGTAGCAGAGTGGTTGTCTGTGGCTCAGCATCTGTTGGGAAAACAGCGATCCTTGAGCAGCTACTATATGGAAACCACACAGTAGGTATGTTACTTTTGTACTCTGCAGAACTTTACATGAGACTTTAGTAGAACCTTTAATCAAATGGAATTTGCCTCTGTGAAACTCACAACACATATAGGTATATACAGGAAACTTGTTTATGGACTATCTTCTCCAGTAAAAAGGGATAGATAGGTCAAAAAACTTAATATAGAAGCAGTTTTGCTTCCATTAGAAAATGCTTCTAATAAATAATATATTACTGTTTTTTTATTCTTCCTTTCTGCGGCATATGCACATATCCTGTAAGGGTCCATGCACCACACCTTCTCAGAAGGTCAGCATTAGCTTGTATGACACAAATTACGTCTTCAGAAGCAATACATACAACAGCCACCTCTCTGGGAAAGTCTGGTGTTTGTATACTGGTGCACTGCCCTTCACAGGATATGTGCATATGCCTCTGAAAAACAGTAACAACTTTAACTAGAAGCACTTTTGCTAATGGAAGTATATTACAAAAATGGTTATATTTCACAATGAAATGTACCCACACACATTGCATTTTTGACCTTTCTATCCCTTTATGAGGCATATTTGTTTCCTTTTACTACATTTAAACTCCAATGATTATTACAAGATAAAAAGTTGTGTTAAATAAAAGTAAAGGGACATACAACACTGAGATTGTAATATAAATATTTAGTTATGGATAGAAGTAACATTTTGTAATATACTTTTATTTTGCAATTTTTTGTTCATGTTGACCTCTGCAACTAGTTTTTCCAGTTCTGTCTATGAAAGGCTTCATTAGAGGTGATAACATATTGCAAAAAATAATGTAAGTTATGCTAGCACAATGACCTTATCTGCTCCAATAATAAGCCTGGATCATAGAAGAAATGTTGAAGATTCAGTGGAGAAAGTTTTAAGACCACAGACTTTTTAAAATATTGTATTTGACAATCTGTACGTCACAGAATATGTAAAGTGTCAAGCAAATAGACAGTAACTGGCAGGTAAACCATCTACAGATATAGTCCCAATGTTTAACTACTACATGAGTGTAAATTAATTGACCATGCTGCTTTCTGCATAATCGGCTGCCACTGCATAAATGTAGGCAATAAAGACATTGGTGATCAGCATTATTAAAATAACAGTGACTACTATTGTATAAAATGTATGTTTATTACAGCAAATTCATATGTTTTATAATTTTAATGATACATAAAGGGAATGCGGTTAATTCCTGTATCCTATTTTTTTTTTCTCTCTAAATAATGTTAATCTCTTTACTGCCAATAACAGTGATTCCTCTCTAATTCTGTACCTTTAGAATGATTCAACGTCCTCTATACACAAGAATCTTGTTTTAAACTATCAACATACTGGTTTACTAGGTTTTTTTTTACTTTTCTCTCTCTATCTCTCTCTATATGTGACCCAGAATAGCAGCTAAATTCTCAGGCTGGTGATTCCTAAGCAGATAATTTTTAGTTTTACCTGCTGAGGGCAGGACAGCACTGAAAATATATTCGCAAAAAACGGTTAATCAGAAAGGTTGGTAAAAACTGTTATATAGTTTGCAGGTTATTCTAACTGGCTAGTTAGGATTGCTGCATGTTTAGTTATCGCTCTAAAAGAGCTAAGCTTTTCTTTTGTAGTAAAGTTGTTGGTTTTTTTTTTTAAATCACCTGTGAAAGTGATTTAAAATCAAGTGTGGCACGTTTATTTATGGAATAAAAACTACTGTTTTCTGCAATTTAAAAGTCTGCAAATATTTATTACGACAACCGTGTTGTTTTGCCTGAAAACCGGTATCCCGTGTAATTGCTGTAACACAATATGGTGGCAAATGTGGTTACAACACTAAATGGTCTGTGGATATGAAAGTTTATCTGAAAACTGCTGATAGAAAACTTTGCTGTGAAACTGTCAGACATTTTCATTAAAGATGGAAGAGTTGGTGAAGGCCTTGGTTCAGGCTACTGCAGTTCAGCAGGAGTCTAATCGTTTGCTTGCTGCACAAGTTAGCAGTATAATGGAGGCTCAGCGGGAAGGCTAAGCTGCACTAACAAATGTCCTGCAACTAGTATTTCAGCCATCTACAGTTACCCAAACTATGGACAAAAATGGCGCATTCAAATAAATGACTCTACAGATGATGTTGAGGACTACCTCACAACTTTTGAGAGGATTGCTGCTAGAGAAAAGAGGTCAGAGAAACAGTGGGCGGGGCTCCTAGCCCCATGTCTTAGAGGAGAAGCCTAAGAAAGTCTATGAGGATTTGTCCCACAGCCAGGCCCAGGATTATAGCAGGCTGGAAAATAAAATTCTTACTAGTCTGGGAGTCAGACCTGCAATTCTTGCCCAAATGTTCAATAATTGGACTTATGATGCCCCATGGGTGCAGATATGACTTGTTGAGACTTGCGCAGAAATGGTTACAGCCAAAGCATAAATCGGCTACAAAAATTGTAGACACTTATGTTGGATTGCTATGTGAGGAGTCTGCCAACTGGACTTCGGCAGTGGGTCAGCCAAGGGAACCCAAAAAGACCAAGAAGGAATGATGTGCTTGGTTGAACAAAATTTAACTGTTAAGTACCTGTACCGTATTGATCTTCAACTTATAGGGACACTAAACCCAAATTTTTTCTTTCGTGATTCAGATAGAGCATGCAATTTTAAGCAACTTTCTAATTTATTCCTATTATCAATTTTTCGTTCTCTTGCTATCTTTATTTGAAAAAGAAGGCATCTAAGATAAGGAGAGAGACAATTTTTGGTTCAGACCCTGGATAGCACTTGTTTATTGGTGGGTGAATTTATCCACCAATCAGCAAGAACAAACCAGGCTGTTCACCAAAAATGTTCCGGCTTCTAAACTTTCTTGCTTTTCAAATAAAGATACCAAGATAATGAAGAAAATTTGATAATAGGAGTAAAGTAGATAGTTGCTTAAAATTGCATGCTCTAGCTGAATCGCAAAAGAAAACCATTTGGGTTCAGTGACCCTTTTAATTCAAGGCGTCCTAATAACAGGACAAGTGAAATGACTGGAAGAAATGGGTCAGCAAGAGGACAAAGTCCACAGAGTACTGGACATGGTGAGAAATGCTACCCAGATTTTCACCACAGAGACAAGGACAAAATGAAGGACATGTAAAATCCTTTAAATGTCAGGAACTTGGACATTTTGCACCTAACTATCCATAGATTAAAGAGCCAATGGAATACAATATGGGAACAAGGGTCAGGTAAGAGTGTGCAAGCACTCCTTGATTCTTTTAAGTGAGGTTACTTTGGTAAAAAGTATTTTTCTTAAACCTGAAATATTAGATACAGTTCAATTGCTTGATATTGTATATGGACATGGTGACACTAACTCATATCCCACAGCAGGAGAAGAAGTTATTACAAATATTGGAATGGTTAAATGTTGTGTAGATGCAGTACCTATTTTGCCCTATGATATGGTAATAGGCAGAGACTTCCATCACTTTCATCAAATATGGGAAAAATTCCTAGAAAGTCAGGAAATGTACCCAGGGGAAGGATAGAAATAGATTTTTTTTTCCCTTCCTTCCTATCAGTATCTCATCTTATTTCACTCTTGCTCATTCCTCCAGGATTAAGCAAAAAAATTCTCACTCTGACATACAAAGCCCTCAACTGCACTGTTCCCCATTTATCTCAGACCTTGTCTCCAGATACTCTCCCTCTCTTCCCCTTCGCTCTGCTCATGAACTCCTACTCTCCTCCTCTCTTGTTACACTACCATTTACAAGACTTCTCCAGACTGGCTCCCATATTGTGGAACTCTCTGCCTCACTCCACAAGACTCTCCCCCAGTTCTGAAAGCTTCAAGCTCTCCCTAAAGACTCTACACTAACCTTTTTTTATACCAGTTCCTCTCCTACATTGCTATTCCCTTGAACCCCTTAGCATATAAGCCTAAGAGCACAGCTGTTGGTAGATCACCTTCTTAAGAGCTGACTACAACAGTTCAACTCTTGGCAGGGCCCTCTACCTGTTTGATCCCTATAGACATTTCCTTATATTCCGCCTATGTTTATAGCACTGCGGAATCTGTTGGCACTCTACAAATAACCGATAATAATAATGCTAACTGCTGATGATATTTCCCTCAATCCTGTTTCCCCCACAACTTCCTAAACCCTCCCACCCATGTATGCCTTGCCTTCAACCTAAACACCAGAACTCTGGAAACCTTATACAAGTTCCTCTTGTAACTAAAACAAATACCCCCTTCACTTGTACATTCTGGAACTCTCGCTCTGTGTGCAACAAACTCACTTCTATCCATAACCTCTTCATATCCCACTCCCTCAACCTTCTGGCTCTCACAGAAACCTGGCTCTCCCTCAGACACAGCTTCCCCTGCTGCACTGTCACATGGGGGTCTACACTTCAACCACAACTGAGGCCTGGAAACAGGCAAGGAGGTGGCATAGGTATTTTACTTTCCTCTCGTTGTACCTTTCAACAAATGCAACCCATCTCTTCCCTCACTATTTCTTACATCGAAACCCACATAATTGACTTTATTCTCCTCTCTCTCTATGTGTTGCTATTATATATCACCCCCCCAGCTTCTCGACTCAATTTCTTGATCATTTTGCATCCTGGCTACCTTATTTCCTCTCCTTAGACATCCCTGCCCTCATCCCTGGGGATTTTTACCTCCCTGTTGACAATCCAGCTGCTCCTGCTGTAAAAAAACTTATCCAGCTCACTTACTCTTAGGTCTGTCACTATGGCCTGACTCTCCCACTCATAAAGATGGACGTTCCCTTGAAATTATTTTCAGCTATCGATGCACTCTCTCAAACTTCACAAATTCCCCCTTTCCTTTTTCTGACCATCATCTCCTGACTTGTAATATCACAGCACATCCTACTGCCCTCCTCTCCCACACAAATTTCCACAGGAGGGTTAAGTCCCTTGATCGGCAACATCTTTTAAACTCTGCTTTCTTCCATCTCCTCCTTTTCCTGCCCTGACCAATCTGTCGCTATAATTCCACTCTTACAGAGGTCCTTGACAATTTGGCACTTCCTACCATAGCCAAAAACTCACATACTGATCCTCAGCCCTGGCATACTCCTATGACACGCTACTTACTTAGATATTCCTGCACTGCTGAGAGACATTGGAGAAAAGCCTGTTGTTCAGCTTACTTCCTTCATTACAAGTTCATCTTAAACTCCTACTATGTTGCCCTTAATCTCTCCAAGCAGGACTTATCTCTACTCTTTCTTCAAACCCAAAACATCTGTTCTCCATGTTTAACACCCCCACCTCCTATTTCCACTTCTCTCAGCTCAAGATTTTGCCAACCACTTCACCAACAAAATAGACTCCCAACACACTACCATTTTCCAACCCCCTCAACCAATAACCGATGTCCAAAGCACCAGACGCTGCTTTTTGCTCCAACTACTGAGGAAGAAGTTTCTGCCCTTATATCCTCCTCTCACATCACTACCTGTCCCCTTAATCCCATCCTCTCACAATTACTGCCCTCCCTCTCTCTCCTACTCTTACTCCTATCCTCACACATATTTGTAATCTCTCCCTCAGCAGTGGTATATTTCCCTCATCCCTTAAACATGCACCAATTACACCTATCCTCAAAAAATCTTCTCTTGAACCATCATCCCCATCCAACTACCACCCTATTTCCCTACTCTCCCTTGCTTCAAAACTTCTGGAACGGCTCATATATACACGTTTATCACATTTTCTCACATTAAACTCCCTGCTTGATCCATTGTAATCTGTATTTCGCCCATAACACTCCACCGTAACTGCAATCATTAAGGTTACTAATGACCTAATTAAGGCAAAATCTTAAGGCCACTTTTCTTTGTTAATCCTTCTTGATAAATCTGCAGCCTTTGACATGGTTGACCCCACTATCTTGCTGCAAACCCTCCAATCCTTCCGCATCTGTGACACAGCTCTCTCGTTGCTCTCCTCTTGCTTTTCTAACCGGACCTTTAGTGTTACCTTCTCTGGCACATCCTCTGACCCGTTGCCGCTTTCTGTTGAGGTACCACAAGGCTCTGTCCTTGGTTCCCTTCTCTTCCCAATGTATACTTTATCCTTAGTTTCCTAAATACAGTTCCATGGGTTTCAATATTATTTGTATTCTAATGATACCCAAATCTACAACTCTGCACCAGACCTATCCCCTTCCTTACTAGCTTGTGTCACTAACTGTCTTTCTAATATTTCATCCTGGATGTCCTCTCCCTATCTTAAGCTAAATCTCTCAAAAACTGAGCTCCTTATTTTTTACCCAACTTTCTCTAACTATTTATAACATAATTACCCAAACCCCGCATGCCCAATGTCTTGGAGTCACACTTTACTCAGATCTCTCTTTCACCCCACATCCAGTCTTTGGCCAATTCTTGCCACCTCCACCTTTAAAAACATCTCCAAAATCCACTACTTCCTCACACAAGACACAACTAAGAGTTTAATTGAAGAAAAAAAAAAAAAAAAATATATATATATATATATATAATTTCTCCCTCTATTAATTGTTTTCTTCTATTAATTGTAATGCTTTGCTGCTCAACACACACGCACCCTGGAAGTTGTGTGGTGGTTGATGCACATAAAAACAATAGGATTTGTAGGAAGCTGCATTGCTTAGAACTCAGGGAGCATCCTCTTCCCCGCCCAAGCATTAATGTGTTTCTTTGTAGGTAAACCCAAGAGTAATCAACACAGTGTTGCTCGTAGATATAAGCCAAGTTATATTTATGATACATCAATGTCTTCATGCACAGAGAAACAGCTTATACAATTGGAGACCTTGATGAAGAAAATGTTTTTGCAGAGTAAGAGTACTTTCCAAAGGACTTTTGAAATCCATTTTTACCATCTCCAAGTAGGTGTGGAAGTGCTCCCTTAAGAACACTGACTGTGTTGTAGCTCTTGGCTTGAAGAAACTGATGTTTTCTATATAATTAATGTGAGTATACTTGCGATAAAATGAAGTATGGGGGGAGGGAATATCTAATTAAAATATTAAAACACTCGGAGGATAAATAATTTTGTTTAAAATTAGTATTCCTATTCAGAACATCTTATATAGGCTAACTTGAATAAAATAAACCTTGTCTTTTGCATGTAGGTGTGGAAAACAGTGAAACTTTGGAAGATGTATATATTGCTTCAGTGGAAACAGAGCGTGGTGTGAAGGAGCAGCTTCGCCTTTATGATACTCAAGGATTACAGGAAGCTATGGAATTACCAAAGCACTATTTCTCTGTTGCTGATGGTTTCATTTTGGTCTACAGTGTAGACAACCTTGAATCTTTTAAAAGAGTTGAAATTCTGAAGAAAGAAGTGGACAAGTTTAGGGATAAAAAGGAGGTATGGAAGTCCTGAGTGTGTCTTACATTTCCATGTACATTATGAAAGGTGTCTTCAGATTTACACATGAATACTTGATCACATTTGCAGATTAGAACGTGGGTATTTTGTTTTGCCTCAGTCTATTCTGTGTCTTTATTATGTTTTATGATTTGGAGGAAGTAAGCATCTTTCAAAAGATATAAAGTGTTTGTCAGTTTGATGTTTGATTTAAAATGTGCTGAGAATATAAAGCAGTCTCTTTAAGTATGTGATGCAATCAAATATTTATTCTAGGTATATTTTAACCAGTTCTTGGCCTAATCTTATCCTGTCCCTTTATCATCCATTTGCCTATTATTTTATATATGCAGTTCACATATGAACCTATTTTTGCTAGCGATAATAAGTAGGGGTGATGACAGGATAAGGACCTTGAGCCCATTAGTACATTTACATAGAAAGGAAAATTTACATAGAAACATAGATTCTACTATTGGGCTAAAGCCCTGTTTTGAACAGCAGATAACAACCAAGTCTGCCCATATTTCCTATAAAGTATATTTATTAACCTTTTCCCAAACGCCACTCCAGGTCTCACCTCAACCCTGCAATGTGTATTTCACATTGTATTTTTATGCCAATAACACACCAGGAACATAGATTACTAGTCCTATCATGATGTCCATGTTACGGAGTTTGTCAAGCAAACCTAGTAGTCTGAATTACTGAAAAGGGCATAGAGTAGACTAGCATATTTACTTACCTTGTATAATAGAGACAAACTCCTTGCATTTTCAAGACATTCCTGTTGAGTTGCTATAGAATAACATATTATTCAAGTCTAATTTTTTTTTTAAAACAAACATCATTTTTACTGCAAATGTCTCAGTCAAACTCATCATACCATTTGCCTTATTTGGAGGCAATTTATTATTTAATTATTGCTTGCATTAAAAGGTGTTTAACTCCCACATATGGGTTCAAATCTGCTTTGGAGAGTCAATGCACAGACCCCCTGAGATTGGTGGCTACACACAGATGCTTCTTGTGATTGGCTCATGTTAAGCTTACTTGAATGTTTTTTAACCCTTTTGTGGGTTAATGTAGTTAAGGTTCATGTGGCTGTCCTATTAGCTATAAAGTTATTTATTAGTTATTACTTCCAGAATTTGTATTTACTTACTAAATATTGCATTCCAATGCGTAAACTTTCAGCAATGATTAGTGACTACATTAAGGGCTCCAATTATATTGTCTTGTACAAACATTTTTCTGTACCGTTACAAAGCAGTATTTTTATTTTTATTTTTTTTTAATATTAACTTTTTATTGAGGATAAACGAGGTGATATACATGTTACAAACATTGCAATTTCAGGTGTACCAATCATTAAGGTTTACAGCAAGATGTACAGAAAGATTACACAATTAGCAATTTATCATTGGTGATGACAATAGATTCCATTATATCATGTGTCAGAATTTAGCAAGGGGTTGTCTCATTTATCATACAATTTACTGTGTTCCCAGTGACTGAGCTTCTTTGGTGGATATAATATACCTCCTCCTCATTTAACTTTATAAATAATAAATAGTAACAAACAGAGTCTATTAGTGTGAGTCTACTGTTGACAATAGTCTGTCTCTCAGTGGTACCTTTGTGGTCACCCCCCCGGCCCCGATGATGGTGGGAAAAAACAAAACAAAAAAAAAAAAAAAACAGGAAAGTGCCTTTGTGTGTCTTATTCCCTCCCTCCCCTTCCATCGCCTATTTGTTGGTATAGAAATCCCCACTCACCCCTCAGGGAGGCCGTTAGCATGAGTTCAGTATGAGCAAAGGGGGTCAAGATCCGCCTCTGGTCGTCAATACTCAGTGTAACTATATAAACCCGCCATTTGTTCAAAAAGTGTTTTAGGCGCTTGTTAGTGTCCATCTTAGTGTCTATTTGTTCTATGAGAAGCTGCCTAAAGAGGCTGTGTCTAAACGTCACAAAGGAGGGCGCTGTTTTGTCAGTCCAGACCTTCAGTATAACTTTCCTTGCAACTAGTATTACTGTCGTTAGTAAGGGGTTCATTTTGGGGTTCTGCTCTCCCCAATTCAAAAAGCATACCTGTTCTATTCCAATTTCGACCCTTGTCAACAAGGTCTTGTTGATCCAGTAAGCAATGCGTCCCCAAAACTGTCCAATCCTTGGACACATAAAAAAATAGTGAAGGAAATCAGGATCCCTCAGTCTACATTTGCTACACTCATTCACTACCATAGGATTCCATTTAGATGTCCTTCGGGGAGTCAGGTAATCCCTGTGTAGCATTCTGAACTGGGACTCTCTAAATGTCATGGATAGGGTCGCCCTTCTCACATTCTCTAAGCTTTGCAGAATTATTTCTGGCAGGCCTTCCCTATTCAAGTCTGTGCTCCATCTATCCACTAGTGTTCCCAAATTTTTTGTCTCAGTTTTGCCAATTAATGTTTTGTATAGTCCTGAAAGTGTGAATTTACCTAACTTAAATGATACTATAGAAGGGTTAAGTGCATGTGGTTCCCAAAAATGTGAGTCAGTTTTGATCAGTTGGTCTATGTAGTGTCTCATTTGTAAGTAAGCATAGAAATGCCTCCTGGGTAGTCCATACTGACGTTGCAGGTCAGTGAATGTTTTGACTCCCTTCGTAGAGGGATCCAGAGCATCTCCCACCAAGCGTAAGCCCGCGCCTTCCCATATGATGAAGGGGGAGGTGTCGACTCCCGGGGGGAAGTCACTGTTGTGTCTTAGCGGTATCATCCTGGAGGACACACAAGTGCGTCCTAGATGATGTAGCGTCAACCTCCACGCCTTTAGTATGTCTCTATATAGAAAGTTTCCTCGAATCCCTGTAGGGATATCACCAAAGTGAGCAAAGGGCAAGAAAGCTAAACTATAGTCCCCTAGTGTTGAGCCCTCCAGGTCACTCGTGCAGAAGTGCTCTGTGTTAAGCTGCCAGTCCAGTACCAAGCGGCATAATGCCGCCCAGTTATATAACCGCAGGTCGGGCAGACCCAATCCTCCCTGAGAGGGGGGTGCACATAATTTATTAAGGGCTATCCGTGGTTTGCCCCCCTTCCATAAGAAGTCTATTATAGCTCGCGTGTATGATGCCAGGTCTATCTTTGATATTAATAGGGGTAGCATCAGTAATGGATATAAAATTTGTGGTAGAATCACCATCTTTATTAGGCTGACTCGCCCCGAGAGAGACACAGGAAGCTTTTTCCAACCCTCCAGGGTCTGCCCGACCTCTCTACTCACCCGCGTGATATTGGCTTTGTACAAAGTGTCCACATCCGTGGACAGTCGAATCCCTAAATAAGTCAAGGTGGGGGCAGCTTCTCGGAATGGAAAAGTATTCGGTTTGGTTCGGTGTCTACGGAGCCACAAGATCTCCGACTTGGTTTTGTTCACCTTATAACCCGAGAAGGACCCAAAGGCCTCGATGGTCGCCAGGATTTTGGGGATATACTTTGCCGGGTGTTCTACAAATAGGAGCATATCGTCCGCGTACAGCGCCAGGTGTAACCTGGCTTTCCCTATGACGATGCCCGGGTATATTTTACGCAGCTTAATTGCTAAGGGCTCCAGGGCTAGGTTGAAGAGAAGGGGGGAGAGGGGACACCCCTGACGAGTTCCCCTCTGTAGGGTGATACATGGAGAGAATAAGCCATTGGCCATAACATGAATCCCGGGGGCTGTGTATATGTTACTGATGTAAGCCAGGAAGGCACCCTCGAAACCAAAACGTCTCATGGCGTCAAATAAATGACTCCAGACCACTCTGTCGAAGGCCTTCTCCGCATCCAAGGATAGCAGGAAGGCCTCCGACTCTGTCTGTGTTCCTGCGGTGTTTGACTCACTGGAAAAGTGCGCTATAGCATGCAGCACTCGTCTCACGTTAGTCACTGAGGTTCTATTACACATGAACCCCGTCTGATCAGGGTGGATGATGTCAGTTAATATTAGTTTTAGTCTGTCGGACAGGATTTTCATGAGCACCTTGTAGTCCGAGTTAAGAAGAGATATCGGACGGTATGACTCGGGCAATATGGGATCTTTCCCTGGCTTTGGAATCAGCGATACATGTGCCATAGTGAAGGTCTTGGGAGGGAGGATCAGGTCTTTATAATATATATTGTATAATTTAGTGAGGGTGGGGGTAACCTGTGCTTTCAATAATTTGTAGAATTCAATCGGCAGCCCATCAGGGCCTGCCGCTTTGCCATTAGACATGGAGGAGATCGTCCTCGTAACCTCCTCTGGGGTGATGGGGGCGTTCAAGACTGCCAATTGTTCCGCACTGATCTGTGGTAGGTCAAGGTCCTTCCAGAATGCAGAGATTGTCTCTTCAGGGGGCAACCCCTGAGTGGCATATAGTGTGGAGTAATACTCCGCCAAGGCCTTCACAATCGATTCTGGGGTTTTGTGGGTGAGATTATGGTATTTAAGGGCAGCAATCGGCTTACGTGTCTCGTGATGTTTTGTCAGCGAGGCGAGAAGTTTGCCCGACCTATCTCCCCCTCTGTAGTATCTAGCACTGTATTTAAGGATTTGCGTGACCGCCTGATGGTGAAGAAAGGCATCTAGCTCACCCTTACTGGCGAGATATTTGTCCCGTGACACAGGGTTCGGGTCACGACAGTATTCTTGGTAAGAATCTGTCAGGGTCTCTTGTAATTTCTGCAGTTTAGCTTGCAGCTTTCGTCGTAACGTGGCTACATAGGATATGATATCCCCAGTGAGCACCGCTTTAGCAGTGTTCCAGAATAGCTCCGGAGTGCTCGCATGTGCTTGATTATCAGTATGATAATCGTTCCATGCGTGAGTCAGATGTTTTACAAAGGCGTCCGAAGTATACAGATAGCCAGGAAATTTTAGCGTATTCTTATTAGATATGAAGGGGCCTATAGAAATCTCTAACTCCACAGGTGCATGATCCGAGATCACCACATTGTGGATCTTTGTCTTGTTTACGCTTGGGATAAGGTTGGGGGATAACAGGAAAAGGTCGATGCGTGAGAGTGTTGGTGTTGCCCTAGATATGCATGTGTAATCTCTGCTTTCGGAGTTTCGCAGTCTCCAAATATCAACCAGATACAGAGAATCTGAGAGTCTAGTGAACACTTTTTTTTCGAAGGCTCCTTTGCCATTTACAGAGCGTTCTGTATCTTGCATCCTATCACATATGGGATTAGGAGCCAGGTTAAAGTCCCCTCCCAGTATTATGTCTGTCCCCAAATACGGTGTCAGTGTTTGAATGAGTGTGGTCCAAAAAGCTATGGATTTGCAGTTTGGGGCATATATATTACAGATTGTCATCACTTTGTGGTTGATCCTAATTTTCACAATTAAGTACCTCCCTTCCTTATCTTTGTGTGTTGCTAGTACCTCTGCCTTCACCCGTTTCCCAATCAGGATCGCAATCCCTCTGCTTGAGCTAGTGTGCGAAACATATTCTACCGCTCCCACCCAGTCTCTCTTAAGTTTTTCATGTTCCACCTCGGAGAGGTGGGTCTCTTGTAGTAGTGCTATGCCAGCCCCTAAGCGTCTTAAATGTGTCAAGATCATGCTCCTTTTAGTTGGGGAATTAATCCCCCCTACATTCCATGTAAACAGTCTAACCGTCATTTATGTGTTGATAGTGAGTCTTGGCCACCACCCTCTTCGACAAGGGTGCAAGAAAGAAAGAAAAAAAAAAAAAAAAAAAAAAAAAAACCCCACCTACCATCCCGGCTCGGAGAGATGACCCCACGGCCTGACAGTGTATCAGTTTGGATTGGTGTGAGCTCTGCCAGAGAAAAAAGATGTTTGTCAACAGTTAGGCATAAACCAATACATTGCATCATTAACAAATATGTGCTTAACATTAAGCACCTGCTAGTTTGAGTAGTACCTTCTATCTTTAAATTAACCTGTAGTTCTAAGCTACACACCTTTAACTGGTCCGCACCTTTGTGCCAGACCTGTGCCTCACACCTGTGAGGATTGTACTCTGATAGAGTTATAGTTTTAAGCAGCAAACATTTCAACAACTTAAGTAAGTTCATTGCTGGTCCCTGATATGGCAATAATTGGGGGGATTTATTTTCATCCTTTCTGATTAGATTATCTAGACTAACGTTCACTATTTGCTCTGTACCGAAGTGCAGAGTCTTTGTCCCAATATTGCAGAATCTCAGCAAATGTATTGCACCTATAACACTTAGAAACCAACCTAAGAGAAAAAACAGGATATAAACTTTTGGTAGAGTTATGATTATAAGTAAGAAACATTTCAACAACTTGGTGGGTTTTATTACTAATCCCTGGTATGGCAATAGTTGGGGGGGTTTGTTTTCATCTTTTCTGTTCGGGTCATCTACACTAATGTTCACCATCTGCTCCGTACCCAGGCACAGAGCAATTGTCCCCATATTGCACAAGTTCAACAAGTGTGATGCATTTATAACATTTAGAAACCAATCTATAAAAAAAAGGATATAAACATGAACATTACAAAGCAGTATTTTTTATTATTTTTTGCATCCGTATGCTACACAGATGACTGCTCCTTTAAATGGAAGGCTCAGCTGAGTTTTCTGAAACTGCTTTCTATTTAAATAATATTGAGATTTCATTTATAGCACAACAAAATGTAACATAGCATCTGTTTTCAGATCAGCTCTATTGAGTACCCATTGTTTGTAAAAACAACTAATAGACAGTGCAGTAAAATTCCATCTATCCCTTTAACACAAATGCTAAAAAAAATTGATAATCTGACAAAAGCACATAATTATAGATATAGATTTTTTTTTTACTTTTTTAAAACACAACAATATACCTATGGAAATGATATATGAGAAGCTATTTACTCAGTATTGACCATAGTGAAAGAATTACAGCACATTGTTACTCATTTGTTTCATTATCATTTCAGTGAAAAATGGTCCTATACTTGACATGTGCCAGTCCTGTTTGGTTGATCACAATGTAAATTCTTCATACTTAATGATCCATTTATGGAGTCATTTTTCACTTATCAAATTCCACAGCTAAAAGGACTTTATAAGCCCCCAGACAACACTTTTCAAATTGGCAAGAATCCCCAAAAAGTTTAGAATTGAACATTGGTTTTGCGCATGCACAAAATACTCAGACATTACACCCACCATAATGGATAACATTAGTAAGTAACCTCAGCAAACTGATAGACACTACCTGCTCAAAACAGAAATAATAATGATAGACCAACAAATACTCATGTTCACTATATTGATAATGCCCTTGTTCATATCCTTAAACTCATACACCTATCTCTCTATTTCATACTAATTGCACACGTTGCCAATTAGCGTCACTACAAAAATCAACAATCAACTTGTCACGTAATTGTTAAAACCGTTTTTTTGTTATTAAAGGAGCACATTTGATTTTCTTTGTATATATATATACAAAACACAAAGGAGGGTAGGTAGTTATGACAATTATTACCATCAGTGATAATAATGATATAGCTAAGTAAAGCAAAGTTTAGTAACTCTCAAATATAAATATGCTACAGTGCAAAAAACAAGTTGCAGAAGTAGGTGACTGATTGATGCTTTGCATAAATAATTAAAGAGAGTTCATCAGTCACTTTAGAAAGTCAAAATTGTAGTCGACTTCAGCTCCAAACTGTGCAAATCAATTGTGTATTGGAAATAGATACTTAGCTTGTCCCCGCTTGATCACTGAAAGCCATAACACATCATGTAAAGTATTCCATCCACTGAACCAGGCAGTGGGTAAAGTCAGTCGATGTAGTCAACATCCACCGTCACGTACCAACAGGCTGCAAACCCCCAGTCACGTCGGTAGGAAATGTCCACAGACCGCTGCTCTCTGTTTTCTCGTGATGGTCGATGTGCTCTGACGTCAGAGCGTCGGCGCTCGATTAGCGCTCTGTGATGTGTCACGTACTGGAATGAAGTCCTCCTGGCTACCGTGGTAAGCGGGCAAGGGCCAAGTCCTCAGAAAACCAATCAGCGAAATCCCAATCGCTATATGCAGAACACCATAACATCCAAAGGAGGAAGAAACTGGAACTCCGGAAGCTTGTGCAAAAAAGTTTTATTCAGCAATGCTGCTCATGATAAGGTGCATAACCTAGAATACACTTGACGCGTTTCGCGCATGCGTACATGCGCTTCATCAGAGGTAAGGATCTCAGAGCAAAGTCAATGCCTATATGCAGACCATCAACCAATCAGGTAATAGAAAACAGGTACAAATCGTAATCTGTTAATTCAACATGTCAAATCCACCTGAGCATGTTAGTGGTGTGCATAAGGGCATAGTATCTTACACAAATCTACTTGTATATATATACTACTGGCTAAGTGACAACATTGATGCATAACTTAAATATATGTTCATATCTTCTTTTGAATAATCAACTTTAGTATGGCAAACATTTTTAAAAACTGGAGAATGTATACAGAAGAGTATGAGTGCAGAAAAGTATATATACAACAAACGCATAATCTAATACTTTTGGGGCATCAAGGACTAGGGGTTTAAATAAACCCTAAGATAAACACATAGATAAAGCAGTAAGTGCTTTAGATGTCCCAATAATTGTTATAATTCATTTACAAAATAAACAATATTAAACAAATAATTAAAAGATACAAAATCATTAAAAAAATGAATCAGTAAATGAAATAATGTATCAGAAGGAAATTTATATGCATTTTTTTTTTTTTTAATTCTTTATTACTGGAAACAAATATGACACAACAGAAAATCAGGCATTACAATAGATAACATAGAAATGACATTAGTATTTTGCATCCATATTGATTACAATTCTGCAGATGTCTTGTCAGAGCCAAGTGCGCAGATTAGTCCATGAAAGGTGAGGGCTAAATATTGTCTTTATAAGCTGTGACCTGTGACATAGTGATATAGTAAAGTCCGTCCAGTAAACCTTGTATGCCACATCTGTCTCCATTTTCCAAATAACTTTATAACATTACATATAACAATAACAGTAACTGTAACATACTAACATTATAATAATAGGGTGGGGTTCAAGGCGGGGAAGAGAGGCGGGAAAGGGAAGGGGGAAGAGAGAGAAAAAAAAAAAGGAGAGTTGGATCCCGTTGCCTAGAAAAGCATTTCCTCAGTCGGGTATTTGGTAGTATTAAGGGCCTCCCCTTCAGTTTCACCGAGATTAAAGTTAAGATTAAGCTGGGGCATTACCTCCGATTGGAGAAATGGTCTCATGATCTGCTGTTTCAGATCTATGTGGAACGTATTAATAAGAGGGCACCATTTTTTCCAGAAGGGCCTCAATCGTCTGGTCACATCTAACCTCACGTCATATTGTTCTATGTAAAGTTGTTTAATCAGTAAGTGTTTAAATTGTGCTATTGTTGGGGGATGTTTAGATATCCATCTTGTCAGGATACAGTGCCTTGCCAGTATGGTGCACATCGTAAGTAACTTGTGATGCCGTTGGTGTGTATCTCCCCATTTGAAGAGATATATTTCGGCCGTGGTGAGTTCTATTTCAACCCTAAGGGTGATTTTTACCCAGTATTGGAAATGTCCCCAAAAACGTCTGACAGCCGGACAGGTATAGAAGTAGTGCAGAAAAGAGGGGGCTGCACTGCTGCACTTAATACATTGGTTGGGGTATGAGTTGTTCCATTTTGCTAATATATTAGGAGTAATATAGTCCTTGTGCAATAGCCTAGTCTGTGCCTCCCTGTAAGTTATTGCGAGAGTCGCTTGTTTTGTGCTGTCTAGGCTGTCTTTCAAATCTTGTACCGACACCTCAATAGGGATGTCTGTAGCTAGTCTTGTCAGCATGTTAGTTTGTATGGTGGCCTCAGTATATTTTATTAGTCGTGTGTAGAAATGTGTGAGAGAGAACCGCCCCACTAGAAACAGTGTCTGGGCGATAGCGAAGGGTGATTTGTCCCAGAAGCTGTCATGAGATGCTTGCAGAGACATCACATAATGCCTCAACTGAAGGTAAGCATAAAAATGTTGATTCGGGAGCTGATATTTCGTCTTTAGCTCCTGGAAAGAGCGTATTGTGTGGAGTAATGGGTCCAGGATGTCTCCCACTGTCCTGATACCCAGGGTTTCCCATATGCGGAATGGTGCATGCCCATCACCTGCTGGGAAGTCCGCATTCCCACGGATAGGTATATACCTTGGGGGGGGGGGGGCTATCTATTTTTAGGAATTTGTGAATCAGCTGCCACGCCTTCAGTGGGTCACGGTATAGTACACTGTTGGCAATTCTAGGTGGTAGGCATGCTATTCTTGCATAGGGGAGATAAGCTGGTGTCAGAGGGGTAACGATCGCCTCTTCAAGCGCCATGTCATTGAAATGTTTCGTATTCATCTGCCAGTCAGTGACCAGTCTGGCTAAGGCCGCCCAGTTGTATAACTTGAGATTTGGCATACCCAAGCCTCCTCCCAGGTATGGGAGATGTAATTTGTTCGCTGCTATTCTAGATTTACCTCCCTTCTAGATAAATCGCGACATGGCACGCAAGAGCATCCTCAGGTCCCTTCTGGACATCAAAAACGGTAGCATAAGCAGTGGATATAAGATTTTGGGCAGTATTGTCATCTTGATCAAGCCAATGCGACCCGACAAGCCCAGAGGGAGGTTAGCCCAGTTTGTTAGCTGAGAGGCCAACTCTGAACATTTACGTGATATGTTGAGATCATACATCTTAGAGGGATCTCTATGGAGTTTGATGCCAAGGTAGGTTAGCCCCTCCGAGACTTCCACGAATGGATAGCTTTGGGCAGAGGACGTATGTCTATGTAGCCATAGTATCTCTGACTTTGAGGTGTTTATTTGATATCCCGAAAAGGTACTGAAATTCGCAATCATATGTAGTATGTGTGGTATATGAACGGCTGGTGTGTCGACAAATAGTAGCATGTCATCGGCGTACAACGCCAGATGTAGAGGGACCCCTCTTATCGTGATCCCTGGAAAGAGCTGTCGCAGTTTCATCGCGAGGGGTTCCAGTGCTAGGTTGAACAGCAGCGGCGAGAGGGGGCAGCCCTGCCTGGTGCCCCGACGTAGCTGAAAATCAGAGGAGAAGAGGCCATTTGCAATAACCCGCGCCACCGGCTGGTGGTACATTTTGCCTATAACCTCCAAGAACGGACCCGTAAAACCGAACCTCCGCATAGTATCTAAAAGATGTGGCCATTCTACCCGGTCGAAGGCCTTCTCTGCATCCAAGGATAGCAGGAAGGCCTCCAGTGTGTCTTTCCTATCCCTTTCCCGCCCCTGCACCCAGTAATGCTCTATCACCTGCATGACCCTGCGAAGATTCACCATTGATGAACGTTTGAAGACAAAGCCCGTTTGGTCCGGGTGGACTAGGTCAGGGAGAATCACCTTCAATCTGTTAGCAAGAATCTTCATGAACAACTTGTAATCTGTATTTAACAGAGATAGCAGTCTGTAAGATTCAGGCTTTGAGCGATCTTTACCCGGCTTGGGGATCAGCGTAATGTGCGCTGAAGTAAAATTGTTAGAGGGGGGGGTCTCCGTCTGAAGGAAGGTATTGTACAGTCTGGTCAGAGTAGGTGTGAGTAGGGATTTGTAAAATTTGTAAAATTCAGCCGGTAGACCGTCTGGCCCTGATGCCTTACCTACTGGCAAGGACCCCAGGGTGAAGGTGAGTTCCTCGAGTGTCACCGGGGCGTTTAAGCTGTCAATTTGAGTCTGTGTTAATTGGGGTGGCTGCAGTGAGTGCCAGAATTGCATCTGAGTTCCCTCCGGGGCCACGCCCTGTTGGGTATAGAGTTTCGCATAGTACCGTGCGAAGCACTGTGCTATGTTTATATGCATTTTTACGAAAAAGATACTAAAAAAATAATAAGTTAAAAAATGAAAACAATAGAAAAAATATTATTATTAAAAGGAGAAAAAGTAATAAAAAAATAATAAAAAAATAATAAAAAACATATCTAAATGTTGCATAAAAAAGTATTTAACTGGGAACAATCTTAGTCAGAGAGAAGGTTCAAAGTTAGATCTAACAAATCGATCCCATACGTCCATTCTTTTATTCCTACCCTCTGGGATTCTAGTATGTAACTTGACTATCCAAAAAATCTCTTTTCTACGAAGACTCTTTTCTCTATCGCCCCCTCTTGGATTCTTTTTGATAATGTCAATGCCAACACAGGAAAAGTGTTTTGGTCCAAAACCATGTAATCTAAAATGTTTTGCTACAGGCATTTTGGATTCTTTATCCTCAAGGGATCTTAAATGTTCACGTACCCTGTCCTTAAAGGGACGGGTCGTGATCCCTACATATTGTTTAGAACAGTGAAGGCAATTAACCAGATAGATAACAAATTTTGAATTACAATCAATTCTGTCCCTAATTTGAAATACTTGTTTTGTGACACTCGAGGAAAACATATCAGTGACTAAAATACAGGTACAGGCCTTACATGGAACATGGCCACATTTAAAACACCCAATTCTAGGACTAAGCCAATTGATGTTGGTAGTGTCAGTAATTGGTTTTCCAGCTAGGTTTTTTCTAGTTATATCTGCAATCGTAGGAGCTTTTCTAGCTACACATTTTACCCCATTTGTTAATACTTCTATTAGGGAATCATCCCCCTTTAGTATGGTTAAGTTTTTCTTTACAATATTGCATATATCCCGATATTGTCTACTATATTCAGTAATGAATAATATGTTTTGTTCAAAAGAATCTTTTTGTCCAGTAGTAGGCGATTTGAACCTGTTCTTATGTGGTATAAACAACTCCTTTCTATCAATTAAGGCGATCTGTTTCTCTAGTTTTTTAAGAGATGCTTTATGATATCCCCTTTCAGCTAATCTAGAGGCAGCTCTTGGGCTTGCACATGATATTGAGTTATTTCAGAACAATTTCTGCGTAATCGCAGATATTGTGCTTTTGGTATACC
Organism: Bombina bombina; assembly: GCF_027579735.1. Lineage (NCBI taxonomy): Eukaryota > Metazoa > Chordata > Amphibia > Anura > Bombinatoridae > Bombina > Bombina bombina. The sequence continues at coordinate 395,708,470 of NC_069503.1, read as the reverse complement.
TCTCTTGAGATGGGGGACATGGCAAGAACCAGCTCGCAAAATTGTATTGCGTGCCAATGGTTTGCGAAAGGAGAGGTGGTAATCCTATCTTGTCTAGTTTCAATCAGTAAATCCAAAAAATGAATACTAGTAGAGCTCGACTCAGCAGTGAAAGTCAAGTTATATATCTGTTATAATTAATAAATTCTACAAAAGAGTCAACTATATAGCCATTCTGTTTGTCCCAAATTACGATAATATCATCAATGAAACGCCCGTATAAAATCACATTGTCAGTATATGGAAAATTATCTGCAAAGATGCGGTTATATTCGAGCCAGCCCATATAGATGTTCGCATAGGCGGGGGCAAATTTAGCCCCCATGGCCATACCGCATCTCTGCAGATAATAGTCACCTTGAAACATAAAGAAATTATGTTGCAACAAGAATTCTGTTACTTGAATTATGAAAGAAATGAAATCATCTCCATAATTAGAATGTCTATGCAACATTACATCAATCGCTTGTAGTCCCAAAGAGTGGGGTATGTTGAAATAAAGAGCCGCCACATCTATGGTGGCCCAGGTGTAAGTATCGTGCCAGGTTAAATCTCTAAGTTGTGAAATTAGATGGGCACTGTCCCTAATATAACCCGGTAGGGCCAACATAGTAGGTTGTAATACATGGTCCAACCAGCACCCCAACCTCTCGCAAAGTGACCCATTATTAGTCACTATGGGCCGGCCCGGAGGTTTATCCAACCGTTTATGTATTTTCGGAACTATGCGAAAGTATGGGGTGCTGGGTTCTTCAACAAAAAGGTAATCGGCTAGGTCCTTGTCCATAAAATTATGTTCAACCGCATGGTCCAATAGATGGGAGAGTTTATTTTTAAAAGACTGGGTTGGATTAAATGTCAATTTAGTATATAAACCATTGTCACTTAATTGTGAATCTATTTCTGATACATAATCTTTTTTATTTAGCACTACCACTGCTCCTCCCTTGTCAGCCTGGGTAATCCTTATTTTATCATTCTTCTGTAATTTAATTAATGCTTGTCTTTGTTTTCTATTGATGTTGTTGTGTTATTTTTGAAAAATTATTATGTTCTATTGACCTATAGAGGTCAGTCAATTCTTTTTCAACAACTCTCTGATATAAATCTAACAATTGGTGTCTAGAGTGAACTGGATAAAAATGTGAAGTACTTTTAAAGTGAAAAGAAGTGCAAGTATCCTTAAGTGTATCCATGTGTCTAATGGTGTCTTGTTGTAAAGAAATCAAATTAGTGAGATCAATTAAATCAGTATATTTCAAACCTACTGACTGGACTGGAATAGAAGTAGAAGTCTCTTCAGAATATTGTGTGTCCTGTTGATGTAAAAAGTGTTTTTTTAAAACTAACTTACGAACAAATTTGTTAACATCAATCAAGGTGTTTACTAATTCAAAATTATGTGCAGGTGCATATGATAAACCTTTATTGAGAAGATCAATTTCCACATTAGATAATTCATATTCAGAGAGATTGATTACTGCTATTTCTTTGCTGTTTTTCTGACCCTGCTGGGGTACCTAAATGAGGCTTCTTTCTTTTTAGGTGTGCTAGTCTGGGTAAGTTGTTTAATTAGAGTCTTCAGTTCTTTTCTATTAGTACTAGGGTCTAAACCCCCCTGAGGTCTAGTAACATCTGATGGGGTTTCCCCCTCCAGTGTTAGAGGCACTAGTGTCCGGGTAGTCAGTTTCAATTACTAGAAAATGTTACATGTTTGTTGGTACGATTTTTGTTTTTATTTTTGTTATTACTTTTGGATTTATTTTTGTTTTTGGAATTGTATGACTTATTTTGTCTACGGGGTCTATGTTGTTGCCATGAATAGACTATGTCCAATTCGTAATCTTTCAGATCCCTATGGTATTTCTGTACTTTACGATTAGACAAGGTGGTATCTAAATTTTCAATAGTTTCATTCAGTTGTTTATTGTAATAAATATATTTTTGTGTTTCAAAAGGATGTAAATCAGTAATAATCTTATTGATATCTATTAAAATCAAATCTCTTTCCTCCTTTTTGTGTCTCAGCAACTGTTTCATTAGTATTATGGAGCAATTAGTCAAACTTTCATTCCATTCCTCCATAAATTTCAAGTTACTGAGAGCAAAAGATTGAAAAAATGTTATGCGCAGACCCCTAGGGACTTTATTTTCGGAGATGTACAACTCCAAAAACTCTATGTCCCACCATAAATTTGTTTCTTTGAACTTCTACTTGTGTATATATATATACTACTGGCTAAGTGACAACATTGATGCATAACTTAAATATAAGGTGTATTCTAGGTTACGCACCTTATCATGAGCAGCATTGTTGAATAAAACTTTTTTGCACAAGCTTCCTGAGTCCGGAGTTCCAGTTTCTTCCTCCTTTGGATGGTATGGTGTTCTGCATATAGCGATTGGGATTTCGCTGATTGGTTTTCTGAGGACTTGGCCCTTGCCCGCTTACCACGGTAGCCAGGAGGACTTCATTCCAGTACGTGACACATCATGGAGCGCTAATCGAGCGCCGACGCTCTGACATCAGAGCACATCGACCATCACGAGAAAACAGAGAGCAGCAGTCTGTGGACATTTCCTACTGACGCGACTGGGGGTTTGCAGCCTGTTGGTACGTGCCGGTGGATGTTGACTACATCGACTGACTTTACCCACTGCCTGGTTCAGTGGATGAAGTACTTTACATGATGTGTTATGGCTTTCAGTGATCAAGCGGGGACAAGTATCTATTTCCAATACACTATTGGTGACTCTGAATTGATTTGCACAGTTTGGAGCTGAAGTCAACTATGATTTTGACTTTCTAAAGTGACTGATGAACTCTCTTTAATTATTTATGCAAAGCATCAATCAGTCACCTACTTCTGAAACTTGTTTTTTGCACTGTAGCATATTTATATTTGAGAGTTACTTAACTTTTTGCTTTACTTAGCTATATCATTATTATCACTGATTGTAATAATGGTCATAACTACCTACCCTCCTTTGTGTTTTGTGAAGATTTAATTAATTCCTAGGTAGTTGTTTATTATTGGGCAAAGCTTGTGTTTAAATATATATATATATATATATATATATATATATATATATATATATATATATCTTTGAGCAATCTCCACAATGGCCACTAGCACAATACCCACAGGGGTTATAGATGAAGGCAGAAGGAAAAGAATTATGGAGACAGCTCTTAAAGGTGACACCCTAGTTAGTGATCTCGTTAAGGAGGATGATATCACTAGTAGTTTTTCTAATTTGGAACAATTGATGTTGTACATCTCCGAAAATAAAGTCCCTAGGGGTCTGCGCATGAAAAAATTTCCCTCTTTTTGCTCTCAGTAACTTGAAATTTATGGAGGAATGGAATGAAATTTTGACAAATTGCTCCATAATACTAATGAAACAGTTGCTGAGACACAAAAAGGAGGAAAGAGATTTGATTTTAATAGATATCAATAAGATTATTACTGATTTACATCCTTTTGAAACAACACAAAAATATATTGATTACAATAAACAACTGAATGAAACTATTGAAAATTTAGATACCACCTTGTCTAATCATAAAGTACAGAAATACCATAGGGATCTGAAAGATTACGAATTGGACATAGTCTATTCATGGCAGCAACATAGACCCCGTAGACAAAATAAGTCATACAATTCCAAAAACAAAAATAAATCCAAAAGTAATAACAAAAATAAAAACAAAAATGGTACCAACAAACATGTAACATTTTCTAGTAATTGAAACTGACTACCCGGATACTAGTGCCTCTAACACTGATGGGGAAACCCCATCAGATGTTACTAGACCTCAAGGGGGTTTAGACCCTAGTACTAATAGAAAAGAACTGAAGACTCTAATTAAACAACTTACCCAGACTAGCACACCTAAAAAGAAAGAAGCCTCATTTAGGTACCCCAGCAGGGTCAGAAAAACAGCAAAGAAATAGCAGTAATCAATCTCTCTGAATATGAATTATCTAATGTGGAAATTGATCTTCTCAATAAAGGTTTATCATATGCACCTGCACATAATTTTGAATTAGTAAACACCTTGATTGATAACAAATTTGTTCGTAAGTTTAGTTTTAAAAAAACACTTTTTACATCAACAGGACACACAATATTCTGAAGAGACTTCTACTTCTAGTCCAGTCCAGTCAGTAGGTTTGAAATATACTGATTTAATTGATCTCACTAATTTGATTTCTTTGCAACAAGACACCATTAGACACATGGATACACTTAAGGATAATTGCACTTCTTTTCACTTTAAAAGTACTTCACATTTTTATCCAGTTCACTCTAGACACCAATTGTTAGATTTATATCAGAGAGTTGTTGAAAAAGAATTGACTGACCTCTATAGGTCAATAGAACATAATAATTTTTCAAAAATAACACGACAACATCACTAGAAAACAAAGACAAGCATTAATTAAATTACAGAAGAATGATAAAATAATGATTACGCAGGCTGACAAGGGAGGAGCAGTGGTAGTGCTAAATAAAAAAGATTATGTATCAGAAATAGATTCACAATTAAGTGACAATGGTTTATATACTAAATTGACATTTAATCCAACCCAGTCTTTTAAAAATAAACTCTCCCATCTATTGGACCATGCGGTTGAACATAATTTTATGGACAAGGACCTAGCTGATTACCTTTTTGTTGATGAACCCAGCACCCCATACTTTCGCATAGTTCCGAAAATACATAAACATAAACTTAGAGATTTAACCTGGCACGATACTTACACCTGGGCCACCATAGATGTGGCGGCTCTTAATTCCAACATACCCCACTCTTTGGGACTACAAGCGATTGATGTAATGTTGCATAGACATTCTAATTATGGAGATGATTTCATTTCTTTCATAATTCAAGTAACAGAATTCTTGTTGCAACATAATTTCTTTATGTTTTAAGGTGACTATCTGCAGAGATGCGGTACGGCCATGGGGGCTAAATTTGCCCCCGCCTATATGAACATTTATATGGGCTGGCTCGAATATAACCGCATCTTTGCAGATAATTTTCCATATACTGACAATGTGATTTTATACGGGCGTTTCATTGACGATATTATCGTCATTTGGGACAAACAGAATGGCTATATGGTTGACTCTTTTGTAGAATTTATGAATGATAACAGATATAACATGACTTTCACTGCTGAGTCGAGCTCTACTAGTATTCATTTTTTGGATTTACTGATTGAAACTAGACAAGATAGGATTACCACCTCTACCTTTCGCAAACCATTGGCACGCAATACAATTTTGCAAGCTGGTTCTTGCCATGTCCCCCATTTCAAGAGAGGTATACCAAAAGCACAATATCTGCGATTACGCAGAAATTGTTCTGAAATAACTCAATATCATGTGCAAGCCCAAGAGCTGACCTCTAGATTAGCTGAGAGGAGATATCATAAAGCATCTCTTAAAAAACTAGAGAAACAGATTGCCTTAATTGATAGAAAGGAGTTGTTTATACCACATAAGAACAGGTTCAAATCGCCTACTACTGGACAAAAAGATTCTTTGGAACAAAACATATTATTCATTACTGAATATAGTAGACAATATCGGGATATATGCAATATTGTAAAGAAAAACTTAACCATACTAAAGGGGGATGATTCCCTAATAGAAGTATTAACAAATGGGGTAAAATGTGTAGCTAGAAAAGCTCCTACGATTGCAGATATAACTAGAAAAAACCTAGCTGGAAAACCAATTACTGACACTACCAACATCAATTGGCTTAGTCCTAGAATTGGGTGTTTTAAATGTGGCCATGTTCCATGTAAGGCCTGTACCTGTATTTTAGTCACTGATACGTTTTCCTCGAGTGTCACAAAACAAGTATTTCAAATTAGGGACAGAATTGATTGTAATTCAAAATTTGTTATCTATCTGGTTAATTGCCTTCACTGTTCTAAACAATATGTAGGGATCACGACCCGTCCCTTTAAGGACAGGGTACGTGAACATTTAAGATCCCTTGAGGATAAAGAATCCAAAATGCCTGTAGCAAAACATTTTAGACTACATGGTTTTGGACCAAAACACTTTTCCTGTGTTGGCATTGACATTATCAAAAAGCATCCAAGAAGGGGCGATAGAGAAAAGAGTCTTCGTAGAAAAGAGATTTTTTGCATAGTCAAGTTACATACTAGAATCCCAGAGGGTATGAATAAAAGAATGGATGTAGACTTATTTATTGAATAAGACCATTTATTATTCATTACCTTTTTGGATTGGACGTATGGGATCGATTTGTTAGATCTAACTTTGAACCTTCTCTCTGACATTTAGATATGTTTATTATTTTTTTTTTTTATTATTTTTTTATTATTTTTTCTCCTTTTTACTAATATTTTTTCTATTGTTTTCATTTTTTAACTTATTATTTTTTTAGTATCTTTTTCGTAAAAATGCATATAAATTTCCTTCTGATACATTATTTCATTTACTGATTAATTTTTTTAATGATTTTGTATCTTTTAATTATTTGTTTAATTTTGTTTATTTTGTAAATGAATTATAACAATTATTGGGACATCTAAAGTACTTACTGCTTTATCTATGTGTTTATCTTAGGGTTTATTTAAACCCCTAGTCCTTGATGCCCCAAAAGTATTAGATTATGCATTTGTTGTATATATATACTTTTCTGCACTCATACTCTTCTGTATACATTCTCCAGTTTTTAAAAATGTTTGCCATACTAAAGTTGATTATTCAAAAGAAGATATGAACATATATTTAAGTTATGCATCAATGTTGTCACTTAGCCAGTAGTATATATATACAAGTAGATTTGTGTAAGATACTATGCCCTTATGCACACCACTAACATGCTCAGGTGGATTTGACATGTTGAATTAACAGATTACGATTTGTACCTGTTTTCTATTACCTGATTGGTTGATGGTCTGCATATAGGCTTTGACTTTGCTCTGAGATCCTTACCTCTAATGAAGCGCATGTACGCTTGCGCGAAACGCGTCAGGTGTATTCTAGGTTACGCACCTTATCATGAGCAGCATTGCTGAATAAAACTTTTTTGCACAAGCTTCCTGAGTCCGGAGTTCCAGTTTCTTCCTCCTATGGATGTTATGGTGTTTGGAATATATATATATATATATATATATATATATATATATATATTCCAATCTAAAAAGATAAACGCACAAAGAATCTTCTTATAGCATAGTCTGTTTAATAAAGATTGTACATATATAAACCACTTTCAAAAACCCCTTAGGGTGGGTACTCACACAGGAGACCTCAATCAGTATGAGGTAAGGTATACACATATCCACCACAATGGGTGTAACAGGATGTTTCACTGTGAAGGCAAAATATTTCCCAAAACAAGCTGTAAATCTGTAACTGCAACTCAGAAGATATCCGCTGTGGGTTACGCTACCATGTATGTTTAGCAATGACAGCCAAATGGAAAATATATATAAAATGCTGATACAAGATTGTTACCATGTGGCGTGTATCCTTGCACAGTAGAAACCACAAGAGTTCAGCATAACAGCAAGATACTTGATTTCCTTCTTTGTGTGGCCACCAGAGTGATTCTGCTTCATCAAAGTCTCTCTCAGAGTGATTCTGCTTTTTCAAGCGCGTTAGGCCACACCCACCTTACGCCACGGTGCAAGACGCCGTTCTGGATACACGCTACATGGTAGTAATCTTGTATCAGCTTTTTATATATATTTTCCATTTGGCTGTCATTGCGAAACATACATGGGAGAGTAACCCACAGCAGATATCTTCTGAGTTGTAGTTACAGATTTACAGCTTGTTTTGGGAAATCTTTTGCCTTCAGTGAAACATCCTGTTACACCCATTGTGGTGCATACCTTACCTCATACTGATTGAGGTCTCCTAGGTGAGAACCCACCCTAAGGGTTTTTTTTAAAAGTGTTTTTTATATGTATAATCTTTATTAAGCAGACTATGCTATGAGAAGATTCTTTGTGCACTTATCTTTATAGATTGGAAACATTTTACTTTTGAACTCCGGAGCAGGTACAGGAGGATTAACCTTTTTAAGCTGCCATTTCTTCTCAGATCCATAGAAGACTGGAACACTGCATGTCCAGATAAGACTGTTTACCCTATCATCGATTTTGTGTTTTTTATAGACTATATTCATTAGCATTTATTTGCTTTCAAATTGTTTTATTTCAGTGTGCACAGTTTATATTGTTTCTCTCTCCCTATCTCTCTCTCTCTCTATCTCTCTCTCTCTATCTCTCTCTCTCTCTATCTCTCTCTATCTCTCTCTCTATCTCTCTCTCTATCTCTCTCTCTCTCTCTATCTCTATCTCTATCTCTATCTCTCTCTATCTCTCTCTCTCGTGCAAAAGTTCATTTATTGCACTAATGCAACTTAAAAGGTGAAACTAATATATGAGGCTCATTACATGCAAAGCAAGGATCCATCTGTGTGTGGTGGCTCTTGATGTACTGACTCCAGCCTCAGTCCACTCCTTGCGAAAGTCCCCAACACTTTTGTATGGCCTTTTCCTGACAATCCTCTCCAGACTGTGGTCATCCCTGCTGCTTGTGCACCTTTTTCTTCCACACTTTTCCCTTCCACATAATTTTCTATTAATGTGCTTTGATACAGCACTTTGGGAACATCCAACTTCTTTTGCAATTACCTTTGAGGCTTTCCCTCCTTATGGAGGGTGTCATTGATGGTTTTCTGCACAACTGTCAGGTCAGCAGTCTTTCCCATGATTGTGATTCCTACTGATCCAGACTGAGAGACCATTTAAAGGCTCAGGAACCCTTTGCAGGTGTTATAGCTTAATTGGCTGATTAGAGTGGGACACTTTGAGCGTAGAATATTGCACCTTTTCACAATATTCTAATTTTCTGAGATTGTGGATTTGGGGTTTTCATGAGCTGTAAGCCATAATCATCACAATTATGACAAATCACGGCTTGAACTATCTTGCTTTGCATGTAATGAGTTTATCTCATATATTAGTTTCACCTTTTAGGTTGCATTAGTGAAATAAATAAACTTTTGCACGATATTCTAATTTTTCTCACACACTTGGTTGTAGACACGTGTGCCCAGAAGGTTTTCTACGCCTTCTTTTTTCCTTTCTGTTGGTGAACATATTTTGTATCCACATACCCTCAGGAGAACAAATAAACCAAATACATATTGTAACTAACCAATCAATGGTAAATATTAAACCTTGTGAGTACATTCCAAAACAAAAAATATATATATTTTTTTTAAAAGTACTTACAAGGTTTAATAGATGGTGTGACAGTTATTACTCCACTCGTAATGTGCCCTAAAATGTTCTTAAACCACTTGGCCCACAATGCATTGCAACCATTATGCAAACCAAGAGTTTGTCATAAGCCACACAAGTGAACACTTAAAGGGGCAGTCTAGTCAAAATTAAACTTTTATGATTCATATAGGACCTGCAATTTTCCAATTTACTTTACATAAAATTTTCTTTGTTCTCCTGGCATTCTTTGGCGAAAGCTACATTTTTGGTAGGCTCATATGCTAATTTCTAAGCCCTTGAAGGCCACCTCCTTATATCAGTGCATTTAGACAGATTTTTTACAGCTATACACCGCTAGTTCATGTGTGCATATAGATAACTCCACAGGAGGGAGACGAATTTTATTTATGAGTCAGCACTAATTGGCTAAAAACAATGTCTGTCAAAAGAACTGAGATAAGGGGACAGTCTGCAGATATCTAGATACAAGGTAATTACAGAGGTAAAAAGTGTATTAATATAACAGTATTGGCAATGCAAAATTGGAATAGGTAATAAAGAGATTATCTATCTTTTTTTTTAAACCAAAACAATTTTCAAGTAGGCTGTCATTTTAAGTTGTATGAGTCTCTTTTGGGTCTTTTCTGTAAGTGAGGAGCTAATATCTTGTTGTGATTTCAACTTATGAAATTACAAAATTGGGCCTTTTTAGTTTTACTTCTTTTACTTTGTGCTTGACTACTTCAAATAAAATGACATATAATCAGGGCTGCACTAATAAAACCCTCAATTTTTGCTCAATACGAGGTTACGGCCAATGATTTGAGCGTATGCTTGCTACTTATTATTTAAGCTCTTTGTAGGGCTCAAACACAAAATAAAAGAAAAGGATTTTTTAAAGCATTTTATATTTTTTACACTAAAATATCTATTTAACATATCAGTGAGGAGCCCATGTAATTTAGCAGTTTTATACTTTTTAACAACAATGAACGTTAAAATACAAAACAAGCAAACCACTAACTGCCTTGCACAGTAGAACCCACACGGTTCAGCATAACAGCAAGATACTTTATTTCCTTCTTTGTGTGGCCACCAGACAATTCCTCACGTGGAGAGCTGACTCATGTTCCCAAACGCAGGTGATATTCTGTTATCAAACAAGCTCACTATGCAAATAATTCTAAGTTTTTTAATTTATTTTGTGCGTAAAACATTCACACAGAAAGCAATATTTAATTATTGTTTGTTCTGGTAATTCTTGAACTTCTACATTCCCTATTTTTACTGGAGTTTTTTGTAAATTCATAAATGCTCTAGGCTATCTCTACTATAAATAAATCCACTTATTTTTAGACTGATTTATACTCACGTGGACAATGTATTTGTCTGTCATGCTTCTCAAAATAGAAAGCCACGATGCAAATAGAAAAATGAAAAACAAACTTTTTCATTGTTGGCAAAAGTTGTCACTAAAATTCAGGGTGAGGATGAAACCTAATAATAAATGTGCAAACAATCAGAGCCTTCTATTAGAACAAGTGATGAATAAAGACAGCTGTAGTTAAAGGGACACACTACACTAGATTTTTCTTTGTGGTTTTGTACATATTCCTGCTTGCTCCTGTTTCTGTAAGGGGTCTTTTCATTTGCAGGGGAGGGGGGGTCTGCTCTTCCTGCTTTCTCAGCCCGTTCCAGTGGGTGTCCTAACCTAACCTCATCAACAGTACTAAACTATGAGCTTCTTAGTAAGGTTTTATACTTGATTTTTAGATTAGTATCTGTGCATATTCTTCTTTATAGTAGTGTCTATTACATGCAGTTATATGAAAATTGGTTTATACTGCCCCTTTAAATAAAGACTGCTCATGTCCCAACAAGGGTCAGAGCAGTGTGCACATAAGTCAGTACTAATAGGGAACTTCAGAAGATAGTGATAGAAGTATGTACCACTAATGACATGTTTAAACCCGCAAGTATGGGTGACAAGCTCTACAATACCTTTGGTGCTTTATTAGTAATATGTGCTATGATTCTCATAGAGAGATTTCATGCTGCGTGATAAAGCCCCTCTTTTACAAAACAAAACTTAAAGGGACATGAAACCCAAATTTTTTCTTTCATGATTCAGATAGAGAATACAATTGTTAAAAACTTTCCAATTTACTTCTATTATTTAATTTGCTTCCTTATTTAATTTGCTTCCTTTTGGGTTTCATGTCCCTTTAACTATGTTAAGCTTAATAAATATATTAATTAATACAGATTTATTCAATAACCACAAATATAATAAATATAAATTTAAAAAATGACAATACTGCTGAATCCTGAGGGTATCTAATGATGTTTTATACAGCTCAGCGTCTGGCTAAACAGTATGCAAACTAAACTCTTTCTTTACTATGGTTATTCTGTAATTGTAGACACTTGCACAGAATTCATACATGGCATTCCATATCCACATGATCTAATGCTGTTCTCTTATGTGTACTAAAAATGATGTGTATTGCGTAAACCATATATAGAATAGCACATTTGCATACTTTAACCCATTAATATCCCAAACTGGTCTATTGTAATTATTAATGTATTCATTACATATCCACAAGGAATAGTCCACAACGCAAGCCTAAATCCTCTGCTCCATTCCAGACAAACATTTAACGAGACACCAAAATTGATCTTTAACATGTCTGAGAACAGTAAGACACATTACAGCCAATCAGCAGCTCTACCACCTTCTCTAGAGCAGTGTTTTTCAACCAGTCTGCCGTGGCACACTAGTGTGCCGTGAGAGATCCTCAGGTGTGCCGCGGCAGACTGACAACAGTGTGACATATTTTTTAAATTTTGCTTGTTTTTTACAATGGGACGTTTTTTTATTTTGAGTGAGATGACTGAGGGTAACTGCGCAGCGGCAGCTCATATATATATATATATATATATATACAGGACCGTCTTTAACACAGGGCAAAAGGGGCAGCTGCCCAGGGCCCAGTCTCTGTTGAGGGGCCCAAGAGTCCTAAAAAAAAAAAAAAAAAAAAATTTTTTTTTATGGTTTATACAAGACTGTTGATGTGACATGGGGAACACACACAGTCAGTCCTAATACTGTCACAGTCAAAATTACTCTGCTTATATATATATATTTTTTTTTAAAAAACTGTGCCAGACTGTGCCGGTGTCATGTGACATGCCAAGCTAGTGCCATGTGCTGTTTTAGAGGTGCACTGTGCAGCACTGAATGCAAAGTCCTAACTCGGCATCCAGCCATTCCCATTGCATCAGAAAAGGTCCTGCTGGGGTTACCACTGTTACCAGGTAACTGCTCTGGTGGTGGCGATTGTTTCTGGGTAGGGCTGACTGTAGGCGCATGCAGCAGAAAGATGGAGCGGCAGGCACGTGAGGATTTGAGCATCTGTGCAGTTGCATACACTGCTCTCTTCAGTCTTGAGGCTGTGTGACTCATCTCACACTGTATCCATGCAGCCTTGGACAGACAGCATCCATTCTGCTGGTCCCCTTAGCCCTGCTCTTTCTTCTATGGCCCTAAGATCAACTAACTGAAGTTTGTTAGGGGAACAGTGCTTTGTAGAAAGGTGTCAGTGGGAAGAATAAGTGAGTGCACATACGCCCCTCCCCATGCAGCATTGTCTAGTGCAGGGTGAGAGGGAACTTGTTCCTAGCAAAGAAGTGACATGTGCTGCTGTGGCTGATGTATAGTGTCATGCTGATACTTCACACATTAATGTAAGGTTTATTTTTATAGTTTTTATTTTCTCTCTGTCTCAGATTTTACAGCTTCCCATAGTAGTTCTGCTGTTCTAGTCAGTAAACGTATATTTGTCTGCACCTCCATGCTTCCTCCTCAGTCTTTACCTTGCTTTGCTCCTGTTGGCTGCCCTAAATCTCTTTAACCAGCTAACCTCACACCAGAATCACATTTAAAAGAATATTAAATGAATCCACAGTGGAGGAATTTATATATTTATTTACTTATTAGTACTGCTTACGTCCAGTTTCACATATTGCAATTTATTTCATTTTTTTTAAAAAAATGATTAGCCCAGCAGTGGATGATCCACGGCTGGGCTAATAATTAAAAAAAAATAAAAAAAAATTGATTTAGTTGTTTTTTGGGATGTTGGGGTGGAGAGCGAAATTGCATGGGGTGGGGGGGGGGGGGCCAAGAAAATTTTTGCCCAGGGTACAGTCAATATTAAAGACGGCCCTGTATATATATATATATATATATATATATATATATATATATATATATATATATATATATATATATATATATATATATATATATATATATATATATATATATATATATATATATATATATATATATGTATGTGTATATATATATATATATATATATATATATATATATATATATATATGTATGTGTAAATATATATATATATGTGTGTATGTATGTATGTGTATATATATATATATATATATATATACACACACAGACATGGGAGGTGTGAAATAAAGGGCAGCTTACGCATTTCATACTATACAAAGTGATTAAAGGGACACTGTACCCAAAATTTTTCTTTCGTGATTCAGATTGAGCATGACATTTTAAGCAACTTTCTAATTTACTCCTATTATCAAATTTTCTTCATTCTCTTGGTATCTTTATTTGAAATGCAAGAATGTAAGTTTAGATGCCGGCCCATTTTTGGTGAACAACCTGGGTTGTCCTTGCTGATTGGTGGATAAATTCATCCACCAATAAAAAAGTGCTGTCCAGAGTACTGAAACAAAAAAAAAGCTTAGATGCCTTCTTTTTCAAATAATGATAGGAAGAGAACGAAGAAAAATTGATAATAGGAGTAAATTAGAAAGTTGCTTAAAATTGCATGCTCTTTCTGAATTACAAAAGAAAAAATTTGGGTTCTGTGTCCCTTTAATCATAGATAACATAATTCCAAGACACAGCTTTATACTGAATCAGGTATAAGGTAGCTGTGCACAATATACTGAATAAGGTAGCTGTGCACAATGGGGCCATACAATAAAAACACATGAGGAATAATAAACCTATTTAAAAAAAAAAAAAAAACCTGTAACTTTAGCCAATCAACTTTGCCCTCATATGGTTACTAGTCATAATATCATAAAAAACATACATGGCTTAATGCTATGGTATTAGAAATTGCTATACTTGTGAAATCGTTAAAGGGATATGAAACCCAGATTTTTTTTCTTTCATGATTCAGATAGAGCATGCAATTTTAAGCAACTTTCTAATTTACTCCTATTAATTTTTTAGTTTAGCATCCTGGGTAGTGCTTGCTGATTGGTGGTTACATTTAGCCACCAATCAGCAAGCACTACCCAGGTGCTGAACCAAAAATGGGCCGGCTCCTACGCTTACATTTCTGCATTTCAAATATAGATAGCAAGAGAACGAAGAAAAAATGATAATAAGAGTAAATTAGAAAGCTCTGAATCATGAAAGAAAAAAAACATTGGGTTTCATATCCCTTTTAATGTACGTTCTGTTTTTAGAAGTACTCACAAGAGTCAGGAGTTTAACATTTTTTATACCACTTGTTCCAAGACATTTGCAGT